>NW_022436946.1:47698151-47752220 GCF_009761245.1 Sapajus apella
TTTTTTTTTTTTTTTTTTTTTTTTTTTTTTTTTTGAGATGGAGTCTCATTCTTGTTACCCAGGTTGGAGTACAATGGTGGAATCTCAGCTCACTACAACCTCCGTCTCCCAGGTTCATATGATTCTTCTGTCTCAGCCTCCCAAGTAGCTAGGATTATAAGCACATGCCACCATGCACTACTAATTTTTGTATTTTTAGTAGAGATGGGGCTTCCCCATGTTGACCAGGCTGGTCTCGAACTCCTAGCCTCAAGTGATCCACCCACCTTGGTCTCCCACAAAGCTGAGATTACAGGCTTGAGCCACCGCGCCAGGTCTGTCATTTATCATTTCTATCACTTTTCAAAGCTTTACCATTTTCCGTTAACTTTTCAGTCCTAATAAGAGAAGGGTCCATCTCTACTAAGTTCTTCCCAAACAATAAGCTGATACATTGCACAGCCTCTCTCATAACTGATGTTAAACAGTAGTCCTTGTAATTCTGTAAAGAACTCTTGAAAATTGGGGCTATTTAGCACCCCTTCCCATGCACATTTAGATAGTTATACCTTGTTCCTTACTCCTATATCCTGTCAGCTTTATGTTATCTTGTCGTGCCCACTGGTTGGTACCTTAAGTGCATGTCTATGGTCCATTGTGTTTTATTCCACATTTAAAAAAGAAAGTAAAAATAAATCATTCGTTATTTATTTTTGCTTTAATGCAACTCAGGAGTTTTGAGAATGATATTTGATAATATTTATGACTTACTACATGTAAATGGTTTTGGTTTTTTTCTCTTTGTGCAGGAAAATGAGGCACAGAGACTTGAGCAAACTGAAAATTACTTTAATAAGTGGAAGGTGTGGATTTTACTCATTGGTGCAGCTGTATTTTTTCTTGTGTGTAATTATTCTTAAGAATAGGTAGAAAGATGAATTGAATTAGGTTGGATTGTCTTTTTTTTTTTTTTTGGATATCAAAATATCTAGATAGTAGTCTGCCTTAAGAAGAATTTAGCCATTTACACGATGGGTGGAATAAATTTCTACAAAAAAATTCTTACTCCACCAGAAATTCATGTAAGGTTTCTGGGCAGCATACACGTTCTGCAATCCATGTGTTCAAGCCTAAAATATTCTTATCACATTTGCTCTATTTTAATCTTCCAGATAGTTGGAGAAAACCTATGAACTTGAGATTTAAGAAAAGGAATGAGCATTAAATGAGTACCTTAAAATCAGAGAAACGTGTAAAATTGTTAACTTTTTATTAGTCTTTTGGGAACAAGAACTAGAGTAAGAATCACTGATTTGTCATCTAAAATTCCAGAGCTATAGCTTTTATAGCATTCATAGGTCAAAGTTAGTTGTACCAGGATACTCAATCCCCATACATATGTCATCTGCATTTCCAACTTCCTGATAAAATTTATAATTTCAATAAAGAAACACTGAGTTGTTAACACAAAGAAGAGCTGAGAGTAGTTCATGCAAGGTGAAGAGTGGGAATTGGGAAAGATTTCAGAGCAGAGGTGGATAGGAGAATTTGTTGGATATGCAAAATAACTCAGAAGGCAGAAGTAATGGCAGAGCCAATGTTGGACATCCGGCATAGAGGTTAAAGTGGAAGAATAAGCCAGGCCTCAGCCATGAGATGTACTGATATCTTGCGTGGGTGGGACAGGAGTGAAGTGTAAGTTGGAAGTAGCCTAGTTGAGATAGAAAACTAATGCAATAGTACAGTAATACTTCTTCCCAAATAGGAGTCTAAATCCAATCATAAAATATGTCTTATTACAAGCTGGTGCTGGTCTTGAATATGTTACCAAGTGGGGAGAGAAGTAGGGAGAGAAAAGTCGAATAGCTGCAGATACTGTGCAATCTCAGTCTTCTAGCCATTCAGGCTCTAGAGAACATAGGCCAACTACCCAACCTTGGGAAAGCCTCTATTTTTGGAGGTATAGAGGCACACATCAGAAGAATTAATCTGAAGGACAGGCCTCCAGTCAAATTAGTTGTGATTTAGGGCCAATCAGTTTCTAGATCTAATAGAGGACTGGGAAAGAAAAAGTAAAATAAAATAGAAATAAACAAACATCAGGATCCAAGTTGTATCTTTGTATATTTGTGAGTACTGGGGGTTGCTACTAGATACAATAACCTTGATTTTAGAGCAGCAGATGAACTTTAACCCCCATTCATATGGGGTCAGGGCTCACGTTAAGTTACCTGGTACTCACAACTTTTGACATTAGATGTTTTATTTAGTTTTTGACAAATATTTATTAAGCAAGCTACTATAAAGCAGACGCTATCCTAGATAGAAAGAACACTAGGATGATAGAGATCCCACAGTTTATACAGGGAGATAGAAAATAAACTATCAGTTGTGGCACATTATGAAAAGTATCACTATGAGAGAAGCGCAGAAGCCGCAGAATTTTCCATTAGAAAGATGTTTAAGGTGCCTGATGCAGTGGCTCATGCCTGTAATCCCAGCACTTTGAAAGGCCCAGGCAGGTGGATCACCGGAGGTCAGATTTTGAGACAAGCCTTGCCAATGTGGTGAAATCCTGTCTCTACTAAAAAGACAAAAATTTAGTCAGGCGTGGTGGCGGTGCCTGTAATCCCAACTACGCAGGAGGCTGAAGCAGGAAAATTGCTTGAACCTGGGAAGCGGAGATTTCAGTGAGCTGAGATCGCACCACTGCTCTCCAGCCTGGGCAACAAGTGAGAGAGAAAAAAAAAAAGGAAGCTATTCTAGGCAAAATATTAAAGTACTCTGAGTTAAATCAGCAAAGAGGAGGGCCTGACTCTTAGAGGAATAGAAAAATATTCACGCAGAGGGAACTTAATGCACAAAGACCCTAGTAGTGAGACAGCATGATGAGTTTGGGGAACTGTAAATAGTTCACTTTGCCTGGCATTGATCAAGGAGGAAATATGGTAGTGAAAGATCAGGTGGTGGAGAGTGGGGAGGCTGGGCCATTATATAGGCAAAGGATGACAGCTCCGAAAGTCAAGATTAGGAGCTAAGTAAGTTAGGAGTCTAGAGTATGTGTTGCCAGGCAAGACTTTGAAGAATGAGACAGGTATGTTGTTCTGAGGGGATAAGTTGATACAAAATAAGTGAGAGCTGCCTGGGGCAAGCAATGATGACAGAAGTCTATCAGAGAGAATCCACTCTAACTCCCATGTCATCTCCTTCCATGGGTAGGCTCTAATTTGACTCTAAATCTGTTTGCAACCTCGAGGCAACTTTCAGCACATCTTGACATGTTCCCATTAGCAAACCTACAAGTGTAGATTTTACTGAAAAGTTAGAGACAGAGTAGAAGGTATATATCGCCAGCCATGATGCACTCCCCAAGTCCCCACATCTGTCTCCTTGTTTACGTGCTACGTAGTCTTCTTCCCTTCACGCCTTGTTCAAATCTTTTCCTCTTTCCTATGGCAAACATAAACTCATCTTAACTCCTCAAGTTAACTCATCTTAACTCCTTAAGCACCAGCTGACAAAGAGCCCTGGAGGCCTATCCACCAAGTAGGCTTATCAAAGAAATCACAAATTGAGTCTCTCGTTTGAGGTATATAAAATATACCTGCCATAAAAAATAACATTTCCTTTGTATTGTGACCAACTGTATTTTATTTTTTTACAAAATAAAATTTCCTTTGCATTGTTACATTTGGTCGCAATGATCTCAATACTGCATTATTAGGTTTTCCTTCTCTACTTGTTTATTCCCAGCAGAATATAAACATACTGTTATTTATTTAATTTTAATTAAGTTTCATCTTGACACCAATTCCCCTGCCATCTATCACTTCATTTTTCTGTTTTTCTTTGTAGAAAATATTCTAAAAACTGTCTATATTTATAATCATCAAATCCCTGTCCCCTGCTTTAATTAGTTCAGGCTGGTAAAACAAAGTGCCATAGACTGGATGGCTTATACACAGCAGATATTTATCTCCTGCAGTTCTAGAGGCTGAAAATTTGAAGTCAGGGTGCCAGTATCATCAGGTTCTGGTAGAACTTCCTTCTAAGTAGTAGGGAAGGAGTAGCAGTAAGGGCCACCTTTTTTGTATCCTCACAAGATAGAAGGAGGTTGAACTAGTTCTCTGGCCTCTTATGGTAAGGGTACTAATTCCATTCATGAGGCTCCACCTTTATGACCTAATTATTTCCCAAAGGCCCCATCTCTAAGTGCAATAACATTGAGATGAAAGTTTCAATATGAATTTTGGGGGAACAGAAACATTGGATCTATTGCACCTTGCATTCTTATTTAAACTCACTCTAATCAAGGTTTTACCTCCATCACTCCATGGAAACTGTTCTTGTCAAGATTATCAATGACCTCCAGATTGCTAAATTCCACAGCCTAGTTTCAGCCTTCATTTACTTGACATGTCAGCAGTATTATTCCCTGCTTCTTTGACATGATTTCTTCACTTGACTTGCAGGATACTCCATATTCTTAGTTATATTCTTATCCTAGAGATCATTTCCTGTCATCTCCCAGTCTTTGTTTATACTCACTTCTGTGATGATCTCATCCAATTTCTCATCCAATTGCACCCAATTTCACATTGCTACTCTCAAATGAATATTTTATCCCAGACCCTACTGGATCTTCAGACTCCTATATCCAACTTCCTGCTCCATTAGATCTCCAGTGAGATGTTAGCAGGCACCCAAAACTTAACATATCCAAACACAGCCTTCCCAGTCAGCTGATGGCAACTCCATTTTTTTAAGTCCTCACTTTTGCATATGTCATTTGCCTGGAATGCTCTATTTATCCACAAGGCTGACTCTCATTCCCCATGACCATCCTATTTAAAATTGTAGCTCTGTCTTAAGCTTCAGATTCCTTTTGCAGTGCTCTATTTTTTTTTTCTGTTGTACTTATCACCTTCTAACATACTCTATAATTTACATATTTATGATACTGATTTCTTATTCTCTTTCTCCCTCCACTAGAATATAAACTCCAGGGAGGCAGGGATTTTTGTCTGACTAGTTCTTGGCTGTATTACAAGTGATTAGCACATGTTTAACACATGGTAGAAGTTCAAATACATTTGTCGAATGAATGAATGAATGAATGAATAAATAAATGAGTGAAAGATCTTTAATCTTGAGAAGCTTGCAGTTCATTTGTAAAAATAAATTATATGTTGCAAAAAGAATATCTGCCAGTACCAAACAAAATGTGCCAAGTGATAAGAGAGTAGAATAGACCGAAAATGCTAAGGCATTGTTTTTTCTAAGGATTCAGAAGACTGGGCTCAATTTGAATTATTCATTCTGGGGGAAAATTGATCATAATCTAGGAAAGTGAAGATGAGAGTGAAACATTTTAGATGAGAGCAATTTAGGGCCTCAATGCCATTTCATTTCTAAATTTAAAAGAAAGCTATTTGTTGCCAAAAAAAAAAAAAAAAAAAAAAAAAAAGAAAAAAAAAGAAAGGAAGAAACACAAAAAGAGTTCATTCCAACTGGAGGTCTCTTTCTTCTTTGTCTGCAGAAGTGCAAAACAATGCTCCACTAATGGATCTTTTGGTTAATGCATATGCGATGACTATTACTAGGTGGTAGGGGGTGGGGAATGGGTGGTGGGATAAACCCAAGGAAAGAAGAAATTGGTCTGTAAGCCCCATTTCAAATCAGATTTTTTTCAAGTCAGTTAACTGCAAAATAAAGAGGAGAGGGAATTAAAATAGCTCCTTAGAAACAAAAGAAAAACTAAAAGGGAAAAGCTTTTAGCAAATGTGAAAAAAAAAAAAAAATCATGCTGGCACTGATAATGGGCCACTTAGGAGTGATTATTTCTAATGGATCAAAGAGGGAGGGCAGGTGCCAGGAGTCTCCTCAAAGAGACCCTAGGCTCACCAACCATCACTTTCACTTGGGGCTTGATCTGACTTTCTGCTAATGCACCTCACCCCCGATACAGGGGGCGAGGTGCATTAGCAGATGGGCATAGCTAATTATGAAATGAAACAGTTTTTGGTTCAGCTTCTCTTTGTCGACTGAGCATTCTTTGACAGGGAGATTTGGGGACTTAAGCTGTAAAGGAGGTGAATAAAATTAGCCTTTGTTCTAAGATTCCCCTCCCTTATCCTTTTCCTCACATTGGTGACCGCTCTGGTGCTTGAGAAACCAAGAGGTCAGCATGCCTTTTTCCTCTCCTTCTAGCCAAACAGTGAAAAATATCTTTCTGGTCATTTAGATGAATATCCTTACTAAATGATTTCTAATGTTTCCTTCCTTGGGATTATTAGTATTTAAACCTTTGCTCTTTAGTTGTGGTCAGAAAAATCCTATTTGCTCTGGAAAGGAAAGGATAATTTAAGTACGTATGTTCATTCTAAGAAAGAGCTCCAACCTGCTTTCAGGCTGTTTTGGCCAAAGGAAAAAGTAATTTGTCTGGACTTCCCAGGAATCCCTGTTTCAAAGAGCTTGTCTAGGAGCACTGAATCAGCCTTAACTGTGTGAAATTTATTTCTGGATGATCTAGAGATGGCAAAAAGAATCTTCTGAATTTTACTACTCTCCTCTGCATTCCCAATGTGTAGTGTCTGCTCAGACTTGGCACCCAATTCCACCCACTTTCACCCTTCTGCACCCTTTTCCTTCTTTCAATAGGGGGTCTTTCCCTTCCTTAGCCCACGGCATCAGCTGTCAGTGATCCAGGACTCATACTCAGGGCTTCCTCCCTTCACTCTTAGCTGGCACCTGGTCTAATTTCCCTGACTCTACCCTGTCGCACAGTAATCCTGCTGGTGCCTTGAACATTTTGTAAACTCATTTGCCTGTTTGCTATAAGTCTTAAATATCCAAGATTATTACAAGGAGGGCACCCAGAGTTTAGAAAGGAGATTCAGTTCTACTAATTTACGAGAATACAGGTAGAAAACAGAATGTGGCTTGTACTTGTGTATAGACTGGAACATCTATGAGGGTAAAAGCTGATTATCAGCTAGTAAACATTTCTGTGGTGTGCTAGCTGTTGGTTGCTGTCTGCAAGATCAGTTGTTAAACATTTTTAATATTACTCCAGTCTGCTGCGATCCAGAGGCAAAGTAGTGGCATGACAAAAGCATGGACTTAAAGCTGAATCAAACATGGATACCAAGCACTGTATAACCCTGGGCATGTTGCATAACTTCTTTACTTCTTCAATACTCTTCTGATTTCTCTGTACTTCCTGAGAGGATTGAGGTGGTAGAAATAAAATATGTTATCAAAGTTTCTGGAGCTAGTATTATGTCACTTGTGTGGGCTACCACATGGAGCACTGCAACTTCCCCAGCATCCCGGGCTGCAATGTGCCCCTGGTGCGGAAGATCGCGCCTGAGTCCTACGACCACCTGCCGCAGCACTACTTGTGGGTGAGGGTGCTCTGGGATTTTGTGTTTGAGGACTCCTTGGGGCCCTATGTCAGGGTGAAGCGGGTATACAGGCTGGCAAAGGATGGCCTGTGAGGCTGCCTCCTGCTGGTGGCCATCATCCCCCATCTGCCCCTCTGGGCTCTCACCCCAGCTCGGAGGGGCTGCATTTCCTTCCTGCACCCTGGGCTGCTGCCCTTGTCCCCTCGGAGCATACTGCACAGCATACCTGGCCATAGAGGTGTGGGCTGCAGGGCTCTGTCTGCATATGAACTCACCCTGGACCTTGGCAGTTGCCCTCCCTTTCCGGAAAGGAGTAGAGAAGAGAGCACAGTTAGAAGAAAGCTTCTGGAAATAATGATTCTGGTAAGTATTAAGAACATTTACTGATATGGTTTGGCTGTGTCCCTACCCAAATCTTACCTTGACTTGTAATAATCTCCACATGTCAAGAGTGGGACCAGGTGAATTGAGTCATGGGGGAGGTTTCCCCCACACTGTTCTGTGGTAATGAATAAGTTTCACAAGAACTGATGGTTTTATAGATGGGAGTTCCCCTGCACAAGCTTTCTTGCCTGCCACCAAATAAGACATGTCTCTGCTTCTCCTTTGCCTTCCACCATGTTTGTGAGGCCTCTCCATCCAAGTGAAACTGTCTGTCCATTAAACCTCTTTTCTTTATAAATTACCTAGTCTCAGGTATGTCTTTATTAGCAGTGTGAGAACAGAATAATATAGTTTTTCCTCTAATTCTCTAGCAATATAAATAATTTTTAAAATAGAAATATTATCTCAAACAGTAAATACATAAATTCATGGACTGACAAACAATCTTTATAGCTTTGAACTCAAGCTTTAGTTTATCATGTAAATCTTTCTTGGCATTGAAGACAATGAAAAGCATGGTGCATGGTATCTTGGCTTGTCATTTAAAAAATATATATTTCAAAGGAAATTTTTATATTTATTTCCCAGAGAAACCATGATAACTTAGGAAAAATATTTCTATGTAGATGTAAGGTAATACGGCCTAACAATTTGTGGTTTCTGAGGTGAAATTAATACAAAAGTAGATCTGGGAAAATCTGGATGACTTAACAGTTTATATTACTTTTGGTGTAATGCAGATCTCAAACGTGTCCTTTATTTTTGTATCCACAGAACCTGGAACAGTGACAGGCATTTAGTGGGTATTTAACGAATGTTTATGTGACCAACAAATATAATCACTGGTAGTCCAATTCCAGTTGTACTGAGTGTATTTATAGCAGCTTCTAAGATACAGATAGACTTCTAAACCATATCTAAATTTATAGCCTATCTTTATTGCAAGTCTGAAACATACTTATTTAATGAAAAACAATGACTAGAAATACACTCAAATGAAGCCAGTGATTCTTGATCAGGGGACATTTAGCAAAAAGTCAGGAGTTATTTTTAATTTTCACAACTGGGGATGAGAACTACTACTAACATCTACTGGGTAGAGGTTAGGAATGCTAATAAACATTATACAAAAAATAGCACCCCATGACTTCAACTAAACAGCACCAAGGTTGACAAACTCTTGCTAAGCCATGGATATTTGAGACCAGCACTTAGCACCTCACAGTGATATGTAATGTTGTCTTCTGCTTCCTATACTGAATGATTGATGTACCAGTTCATAAATGTGCATTCCAGTCATTTAGGTACATTTTCTATGATTGAACTATATATTGCCTGCCCTTTTAAAATATGGCAGAGGCTATTCATCTTTAGCTAAAAACAAACAAATAAATAAAAAACCCAAACGACTGAGTCATATGAAGTACGTTTTTACGACATTATACATCCTCCTTGTAGTGACATTATGCTGGTTCAGATATAATCGTATCCTTTCTAAAACTGGAGATACTATATACCATTTACTCATCTCCGCTTGTGCCTTATTTTTATATGGCTGTAATTTCTTACATCTCATAAAACAAAATATTGGCTTAAAGTGCACTTCTATAGCCTGAGAGAAAGCTTTGGATCCTCAAAAATGCATACAGTGCAAAAGTGGTAAAGATTATAGCAAATGATTGCTTCTATTTAATGTTTTCCACATGTCTTAACTTCTCTCTACCTGAAGTTAACTGTCTACATTACAGCTCTGTCTTGAGTAGATGTGTAGATAGCTGTGGACCCTCGCCTCTTGCTTAGCATCAGCTGCAAAGTCTCTGCTCATCTGCCAATACACATAGAGGCTTGTTTTTCTTTAAAAAAAAAAAAGTGTGTGTGTGTTATGAAGAGGTATAGAGTTTAGTGAATAAAATGACTGTTAGATTCAACATTTTGGGTTTAAATCCTTATTCTGACACTTGTACTTTCCCTCAGAAAAGTTTCATAATGTCTTTAAGTCTCAGATTTTACATTGTCATATATAGGGGCACTAAACAGAGTTGTCATGAAAACAGAAAAATGAGGAATGCATGCTAAGTATTTAGACTGTCACTGGCATGCAGCAAGCCTTCAATAGCTGTTATTGTCATGATGATTATTAATGTTTACCTCTCATGTTTTACATCTCTTTCTTGTCTCTCTTCTCTGTGTTCATAGTAATGGGATAATTTCCTATCCAAATGTCTCTGTTCATCTCTCCTTGCCATCTATTCCTGTTTGAGAGATGAGCAGAGAAAAATGTGGCAGTTTTAATTTGTCTACCAGGCAGGAGATTTAATGTATTCCAATGACAAAGAATCTCAGAACTAATCCTCAATTTTCTGTGGTGATATCTTTTGCAAATTTTGAAATGTAGAGGAAGAATATTTACAGAAATACTGCTGTTGTATTATAAAGCAATTTGATATGTTATTCTTACTTTTGGTTTTTGAATTCAATTTTATTCTAATTGAAGTAAACTAAAATGTATGTATTTAAAGTAGAAAATTTGATTAATTTGGACATCATGATATAATTACCATACTCAATACATATTTTCATAACTAAGATTTACTCCTGTCCTTTGTAATTATGCTTACATTTACCTTATCTGAAGTCCAGGAAGTAAGAATTAACTAGATTTAGGTCAATATAAGTAAATCTTATTCTGGCTTAACTAGATATGCAGCATTATAATTAGATCACCAAGAAGATAGAAAATCTTTTTCTTTTAAAATCCATGTGGGAGATATAGTTGTGTCAGGCCATGAGTTCTTGGACTCAGAACTACATAGTTTTTATCTATTAATTAACTCAACAAATATGCATTAAGCATCTACTATAAGCCAAGTTCTGTTCTGGGAGGAGGGGACAGTTCTAAAGAAGATAAATTCTCTGCCTTTGTAGAATAACTTACTGGGGAGAGAAGAAATAAACTAAAAATCTTATGAGAAGAGTGAGGAGTCAGTTTACATTTCTTAATGTAATGTAAAAAGAAATGGAAGAAATATAAAATATTGTCCAAAGCACTAAGCAGTGATAGAATTTATTACCAAAAATGCATAAATATCATATGTGCCTAATAAGGTTTCAATAATAAAGCTAAATTTTTATTATTAGCTATAGTGTTAAACAGTGAGGAGCAGAAGGGATACTCACATTCTACATAAATGTGCATTGACACATCTTAAAATATTCTATTATCATCAAAATTCTTAGAAGGATGATAAGGACTAATCAAGAGCAATGAAGTTCAAGCTTTTTTATGTAATAGTGCAATAAAATCCATCAGCTTGTAAAATCAGATCTATAAAAGAAAATTTTCAACTAATTGAACAAGTTCATTTACTTTATAAGAACAAAATGACAAGTGGAATACTTAAGGGACATGCAGTATTATTACATTATGCTCTAGTTTTGTTGAACAAAAATGGTTTATATCTTAAGGGTATCAAATATTTTAAAATTTTGATAAGCAAACCTTTGGAAAGACAAACAGCCCCTCCAATCTTTACTGTTTAACATATTATGTGCCACATATTTTATATACCTTTGTCTCATATGAGATTCAAAACAACCTTGTTATGTATCATAGTTCCCCATTTAAGAGAAAAATTGATGACGGCCAGTTGTAACACAATAGCTGCTGACAGGAACGCTAATCTCCTGAGAGCGCTAGAACAGCATATTCCTTTAGCAAAGTAAACATCTGTCACAATTAAGTAAATAATTGACATGATGAATTAAGCTTCTATGTAACATTAAATAAAGGTTAAGAGGTAAATATCAAAGCAGTTACAATGGATCATTTTGGTAAGATTATGGTTGCATTTAGGTATTTTATTCTCTTTGTTATCAAGGCTTTCTACAGTCATTATGTCTTACTTGTATACAGTCAGGATACGGTAAGTTATGTTTACATAAATATAGCCCCATGTTTCAGGGGCTAAACAGTAGGCAAGTTTATTGCCATTCCTATTCCTTGTCTAGCATGGATTGGTACGGTGGCTTTTCACCTTGCAGTTTCTCCAGGACCTCCATCTAGAGTCATGTTCTCATCATTATTACAGCATGGGAAGGAAAATATGACTGACTGATAACTGGCTTTTAAAACATTCACCAAGAAATATTTCAGTACTTTTGCTTACATTTCACTGACAAAAGAAAATCACATGGTTTGCCTAACCTCAAAGAAGGTGAGAAAATGCAATTCTGTTCCATGCCTAAGGCCAAAGCCAGATATATTTGGTAAATAGAACCAACAACTATAAAATGTAATAACCTTTTGATATTCTAAATATATGAATTGAAAATTCTGAACTTAAAAATCGATTGTATCACTTTGTCCTAAAAAGTTAATTGCTTCTTGGTAAGCAACATTATGAGGCTCAAACCAAGATTGTTCTTTGGAACCTATTTATGCCTCCAACCTGTTCAGTGATATTTAATAATTTCAAATTCCAGCCACAGCCTTTTCTACAGGGTTGCTGGTGACTAATCTACCTTAGTCTTACATGGTAATATGCTCTGATTTTCAGTCTTGCCAGTCCCTGCATGATATCTTTTGATCCACTTTTCTTTATTCTTGGGCATCTCTAGCTGATGTTTTTTGTATCAATCACAGTAGACATCTCATCATGCTGCCAGTTCATCATACCATTTCACAGCTCTGTACATTTGCATTTCCTATCTTACCTACTCTTAACATTACTTGAGACCCAATTTAAATGTCATCTCTGTTTACTTTCTCCAACCAACTGGATCTCCTTGATTTCAACTTCCAGTTTGCTGTAATACTTTTATGTAACTCTCTTTTAGCATTTATCATACTGTATTGCAATTTACTTGTAACACTAGTGTTTAAATATTTGGAGAATCAAAACATCTTATTCATGTTTGGTTCTTCTTTGGCCAAGAAAGTGCTTAATAAGATATTACTTTATATAGTTGTATATGTCATCATTATGTAAAATTTACAAAGAAAAAAAATAATTTTCAAACTAATAAGGAAGTAAGCTCAAATTAAAGAATGTGGTGGAACCTAACTGAAGCAATAAATTTACTGCTATAGAAAGAATCCATGTTAGTTGATTGGCTGCTTAATAGACTAATAAACTGACAAATAAATGTTATTTTATCTACAAAGCATATTTTAATGTAACTCAAATTTGCCTGGGTTTTAAAAATATGAATACATTACTCAACGTGATCTATAGATTTAATGAACTTTCTATTAAAATCCCAATAAAATTTTCTGCAGAAACAGAAAAATTCATCTAAAAATTCATATAGAATCTCAAGAAATCCTGACTGACTAGCCAAAACAATCTTGAAAAAGAACAAAGTTGGAGAACTCATAGTTTCTGATTTCAAAATGTATTTCAAAGCTAGTTAAAACAGTATGGCACTGGCACAAAGACAGGCATATAAACCAATGGAATAAAACAGGCAGCTCAGAAATAAACTCTCACATATATGGTAAAATAATTTTCATTTTCAACAGATAATTTTCAACAATAAACTCTAACACATGTGGTCAATAAATGAGAAAATAATAGCATTTTTGATAAATAGGGTTAGAGAAACTGGATATCCACATACAAAATAATAAAGTTGGACTCTTACCCTTCTTGATAGAAAAAAATTAATTCAAAAAACATCAAGCCTAAATGTAAGAACTAAAACTATACAACTTAAAAAAAAAAAAAAGGGAAAAATCTTCATGACATTGGATTTGGCAATGATTTCTTGGATATGACAGCAAAAGTATAGGGAAAATAAAAAAGTAAAAATAAACTGGATTACAAAATTTAAAAATTTGCATTAAAAGACACAATCAACAGAGTGAAAAGGCAACCCATGGAATGAAAGAAATATTTGCAAATCATATATCTGATAGTAGGCTAATATCCAGAATATACAAAGAATTACTGAAACTCAACAACAAATGAATCAAACAGCTAAAATTTAAAAAATCAGCATACGACTTAAACACTTCCCCAAAGAAAGTGTTCATATGATCAACAAACATATGGAAATGTGTTTAACATCATTAATCATTAGGGAAATGCAAACCAAAACCACAGTTAGATATCACCTCACACCCATCAACATGACTACAATTAAAAAAATATATGTTGGTGAGGATCTGGATAAATTAGAACTCCTGTGTACTATTGGTAAGAATGATGTTATATCCATTACGGAAAACGGCATGAGGGTTCCTCAAAAAATTGAACATAAAATTACTATAGGATCCAGCAATTCCACATCAGGGTATAGATTGAAAAGAACTGAGAACAGGATCTCAAGGAGATATTTGTTTGCCCATGTTCATAGCAGCATTATTTACAACAGCCAAAGGTGGAAGCAACCTAACTATTTGATGAATGAATGGATAAAGAATATGTGACACATAAATATAATGGAATATTATTCAGCCTTAAAAAGGAAGAAAATTTCGACACGTTACAACACAGCAACATCAGTGAACCTTGAGAACACTATTTTAACTGAAATAAGTCAGTACAAAAAGGCTAACACTATATAATTCAATTTATATAAGGTATCTACAGTAGCTAATTTGATAGAAACAAAGCAGAATGGTGGTTTCTAGAGGTTATTGAAAGAGAAATGTAGAATAGTTGTTTAGTGCATACAGAATTTTAGTTTTGCAAGATGAAAAAGTTCTGGAGATTGGTTGCACTACAATGTGAATATTTTTAACACAACTGAATTGTATATTTAAAAATGGTTAAGATGGCAAATTGTGTTTGTATTATACCACAATTACAAACTTTAAAAATCTGAATACAAGGTTATGGTATTGTTACACATGTTCTAAGAAAACTACATTTTGCACAAATGTTCAAGTCTGTCTTTACTCTGAAACAGACTTAAACATTTGGCTGACTTAATTTTCTTTAATGCCAACCCAATTATTTCAATTGGATAAAAAGTTCATTGTGAAAATGAACTAGATTTTTTTAAATGCAAGTGACAAGTCAGAATCATTAATCATGCAATTAGCACTTTTTGAAAAATTCTTTAAAAGTTAAATTAAAAGGTAAAACCACTTATATATCTATATGACATGGGTATTATAGAACTGTTGTCAGTTTTATGAAGTCCTTGGGAACCAATTCTATTCTCCTAAATAGTGAAGCAGTTACACCAATAAATTAAACCATTCTGAGAAAAATGCATAAATAAATATGTAAACAATACCACAATAGGTCACTCACTGTGCATGTAAACTTTGCCCTGCCTAATTTGGATTTACTCTACTCCACAAAAAAGAAAACAGTGATTTTCAAGAATTATTGTTCAATGGCAGAGGAAACCATTCTATTTATCTCTGGTTTGCCAATAGGCTCTTTGATCTTTGCTGTAGGTTAAAAGCATATGGAATCCTTTTTCAATAGTGTAAAAGCTCAGACCTGGACAATGTTTGGAAACCCTTTAGCTTTGTCTTCTTAACACACAAATACAAATATCTTTGCTGGCTTATTTCCTAATACATAGTAGTTATTTTCTTTAATACTAGAAAACAATTATGCTTAAAATTATGTTTAAAATATTGATCTAATCTCTTCGTTGAATTTCTAATGGCATCTGATGTTATTTAAAAGAAAAAAAAACTAAGCATTTGTAATTTTTGGTCTCTCAATAAACCATCAAGAAAGCTCTCTGACCTTCAGCCATATTTTTAGAAAAGGAATTATAGCTTGTCATTTTTCATTGTGTTGTTAATAGGGTAATTAACAAGTTAGTGTTAAGATTTCAAGGGCTGACTTAATTTTCTTTCTTTAATGCCAACTCAATTATTTCAATTGGATATAAAGTTCATTGTGAAAGTGGAATCGGAGATTTAAAAAAAATTCTTAAATGACAAGAATCATTACACATATAATTAATTAGTACTTTTTGTAAATTATTTAAGTTAAATTTAAAAGTAAAACTATTTATAAATTTATATGAAGTAGCTATTATAAAACATTATAGTAATACCAGATTGTTTTAAATCTCAATTATGCTTCACAATTTTTATTGTATTTACAGGGGAATGTTCTTCTTCCATATTAAAGCTAATTCAAAACTATTTCAAATACTCTTAAAGAGAAGGATATTTAGTAGAATAATTGCTACTCAGTGTTGAAGTTCAGACAGCTAAGTGATTTTAAGAAGTATTAATAATTTTGTCATTGTTTAATCACTAAAAAAAATATGCTTGCTTAAACATTTGAAATTTATTTTTACATAAAAAATGAGACCTTTGTTTATCATATTGACAAGTTTGACTTAATGTCAATTTCTTTCAAAATGTGAAAATTTGTATATTAGTCAAGATTGGATAGATCAGTTGTTCTCAAATGGGGTTGCTAAACTAACGGCAGCATGATTACCTGGGAACTTAGTAGAAAAAAATAGCAATTATTAGGCCACAATTATACCTATAAAATCAGAAACTGGGAGTCAGTCTAGCAAGCAGTGCTTTATCAAGTCTTCCTAATGTTTTTAATACACATTGAAGTTCAACAACCACTAGAATAGGTTATACTATAGTAAAAATCACTCCCCTTTGGGTATATACCCAGTAATGGGATTGCTGGGTTAAATGGAATTTCTATTTCTAGATAATTGAGGAACCACCACACTGTCTTCCACAATGGTTGAAGTAATTTACACTCCCACCAACAGTGTAAAGGTGTTCCTTTTTCTCCACATCCTCTCCAGCATCTGTTCTCTCCAGATTTTTTAATGATCACCATTCTAACTGGTGTGAGATGGTATCTCAATGTGGTTTTGATTTGCATTTATCTAATGACCAGTGATGATGAGGATTTTGTCGTATGTTTGTTGGCCTCATATATGTCTTCTTTTGAAGAGTGTCTATCATAACCTTCGACCATTCTTGAATTTATAAATCATTCTATTATAAAGACACATGCACACATATGTTCATTGTGGCACTGTTTACAATAGCAAAGACCTAGAACCAACCCAAATGCCCATCAATGATAGACTGGACAAGGAAAATGTGGCACATATACACCATGGAATACTATGCAGCCATTAAAAACAGTGAGTTTGTATCCTTTGTAGGGACGTAGGGACATGGATGAATCTGGAAACCATCATTTTCAGCAAACTGACACAAGAACAGAAAATCAAACACCACACGTTCTCACTCATAGGCAGGTGTTGAATGAGAACGTATGGACACAGCGAAGGGGGCATCACACACTGGGGTCTGTTGGTGTAGGCTAGGGAGGAACAGTGGAGAGTAAAGGTTGGGAATGGATAACATGGTGAGAAATGCCAGATATAGGTGATGGGGGCATGGAGGCAGCAAACCACATTGCCATGTAAGCACCTATGCAACAATCCTGCATGGTCTGCTCATATACCCCAGAACCTAAAGTACAATTAAAAAAAAAAAAAGGCCTAAACACATAAGTGTTTTTTTAATTATAATTTAAAAATATAAGTACTGAAGAATAGAAAGCAGCTAGAAACCAGTCTCCATATCTAATACATGTAGTAATTTCTATCACTCTTCATTTACAAGGGAGATAATTTAGCAGATTCAAATGATGGAAATAGAACGATTGTTCAGTCCCCTAAGGCAACCTGAACACAGCCCAGTGGGATGATTTTGGGGGAAGCTTCACAAATAAGAGCTATTGGTGAAAAAAAAAAAATCACCTCCCAACCCAAATTACAGTGATTTAACAGAACAAAATTTTATGTCTCATAAAAGCCAGGTTTGCTGTAGATTCAGACAATTCTCCAGGGTAGCAATATTTGATATTTTGGTAGTATTTTAGGATGCTTTGAACTTGTAGCACAATTGCTATGTCGGGGAATGAATGAGTTGGAGAGGAAGAGCAAGGCAATTAAATGTGTCCACCTGGAAGTGAGCATTTCATCAGCTAAAGCAATCCACTTGGCCACATTGAGGATTGGGAAGCTGCAACTCTTCAAGGTTTAGAAGTGAAGATAACCAGAGATATTAGTAAATGTGAGCAATGCCTACTACAATTAGCTATGTTGCCAAATGCAAGCTCTTGAATATAACTAGTTACTGAATCGTAGAGATTTGCCTAGGAATTTATAGTTTTAACAATAGCTCAGGTAGTAATTTTATTTTCTGCTATGAATTAAATTTCAAAACCAGTGCTTTGAGTTATAAGTGTAATATACGTTACATAAGTTTTGTTTTCTCAAAAGAAAGATTATTGTGCTTACAAAAATACAAGTATTTGTGATAGTAAAATAATTCCTTCGGGGATAAGAAGAAATGCGTATTAGGCTTTGTATTTTCATTAGAGTTTGTTAGAATCCTGTTTGTAACAAGACATTATTAGTATGTTTTTAATGCATTCATGCAAGAAAAGTATTTTTGGGGTTCCTTTTTGAGTCACTGAAATACTATCCTAGTGGACACTGTTCTACCTCTAACTTGGAAGAATTCTGGAATGGACAATTAACCTGTCTAGAATTTGAGTTTTAATTATTTTCTTGCATTCTGAAAAAGTTAGATTCTTTGATAATATTGTATCTGAATATACCTTATATGCCATATATTTAAAACAAGGTAAACTTTATAGAATGTTGAGTAGTAAACATTAGGTCCCAGGAATCAGAAAACTGTTTTTACTTAACTATTTGTTTATTTTTTGATACGGAGTCTTGCTTTGTCACCCAGGCTGGGGTGCAGTAGCATAATCTAGACTCACTGCAACCTCCGCCTCCCAGGTTCAAGTGATTCTTGTGCCTCAGCCTCCGAGTAGCTGGGATTACAGGCATGCACCATCATGCCTGGCTAATTTTAGTATTTTTTAGAAGATACAGGGTTTCACCATGTTGGCCATGTCTCGAACTCCTGCCCTCAGGTGATTCACCTGCCTTTGCTTCCCAAAGTGCTGGGATTACTGGCATAAGCCATCGTTTCCAGTCGGAAAACTGATTTTAAAACCTAGTGTATCACAAGTAACAAACCTATGTTTAAATTTAATGCAGATAGGATACAGATTTTTTTAGAGGTATTTCTGATACAGAATCACTTATTTTTAATTAAGTATTCAATAAATGACCTATTACATATTGCAGAAATGAATAAATGTCAGACATATCTCTTCTTTATCTGAAATCTTATTGCAATTGAAAATCAATGCTGTCAACTTTTCAGGGGCCAGTGTTATGGACCATAATCATTACTATGCAACTAATATATAAAAATAAACTTTTATGTGGACAAGTCTTTATAGTGAATTATTGTTTCTTTGTGTATTTGTTTGAGACAGAATCTTGCTTTGTTGCGCAGGCTGGAGTAGAGTGGTGCAATCATGGTTCTCTGTGGCCTCGACCTCCCGGGCTCAAGCAACCATCTGACCTCAGCCTCCTGAGTAGCTGGAGTTACAGGTGAGTGCCACCACACCTAGCTAATTAATTTTTATTTTATTTTATTTTTTTGTAGAGACCAGGTTTCACTATGTTGCCCAGGCTTACACAAAGCAATTTTTAAAAAAATGACTTTATTGTCACTAAAACAGTAACGGAACCTATACATATGCAATCATATATTAACACATCTACGCATATATACACATGTACACATATAAAGCAAGTGACAGATGTCACGATAGTCTCCCTTGGTTTCTAGATTTTCCAAAAACTCATCATCAAAGCTAAAACATGGCTCCTTTGCCTCAAAATTCTTAATCTCTTTTCCTCTGGGTTATAATTTTCCTCCTTGCTTTTTTTCTGAAACACTTTTATTTTGGATATTTCTATGGCATAATTCCTTAGTTTATTCAAGTCTTAGTTCAAATGTCATTTTCTAAGAAAGGTGTCTTCTGACAATCCTACTTAATACTGCAATATTACCTCCCATGTACTCCCTACACATATCTCCTGCTTTATTTCTCTTCATAACACCTATCACATTTGATACTATAGCATATACATATGCATTTTGTTGTTGTTTATCACACTACATTAGAATGTAAGCTCCATAAGGCAAAGAATTTTTGACTGTTTTGTTAACTTATCTATCTCCAGTACCTAAAACAGTGTTGACAAATACTAGATATTGATAATTATTTGTGGAGCAATTAAGGCAATAAATAAACATACAAACAACAAATGAATAAATAAAAGAATAAATTGTAAGATATTTAGAGCTTCCATGCCCAGGATAGCATCACGCCCGCTAAATTACTTATGTGAGGATCCTGAAAAGAAGATTCACTACAGAAATGAAGATTAACTATTTTATCTACTAAAGTAACTCTTGCATCAAGAAATAATATTCTAAATTATTATTCTAAATTAGATGTATTCTAATATTTAGAAATAATTTACAAATATTTAGGAGTATTCTAAATATTAGAATACTCCTAAATATTTAGAAATAATTTTATAATATTCTTGCATGATGCAAGACTTACTTTAGTAGATAACACACAAAGGAATAGAGTTGTCCATTCACACATGGACAGGAGTCAGGGAAGGTTACTTCACAAGACTGTTTTAAGGTACATCTTAAAGGTGATGAATAGGTCACCAAATGGGAAAGGCATATCAGGCAGAGAGGTTAACTTTTGTAGAGCAAAGAGACTGAGAAAGCAGAGCATCCTTGGTAAGAGAGAACTATAATTATTCAAGGAGAGCTGTAGCACAATGTTAAGAGAAGGAATAGCAGAAATTCAAAATCACAGAGGTATGGCAGTGTCAATGATGGGCACTATATGTGTCATGCTGAGGAACAATTCATTTTTCTCTGACTGAGGAGACAAAGAACAGCTTTAAGCTTGGGAATGACATCAAGAGACTATCATTAAAAAAGACTTTCCTGTATATCAGGTAGATGCACTGAAATAGAGCAGTAGGCAGGGCATGGTTTGGGCACTAAATGATAAGGATATTAATGAAGACAGGGATAGAGGCTAGGAGTAAATTTGAGAAATGTGAAATAAAATAATGAGAAGTCTAAGTCATCAACTGAAAATAGAGGGTGAGAGAGAGGAAAGACTCTAGAATGATAACTAGGGATCTGATGAGGGCAACCCAAAAAAGAGGGAAATTCAGGAGAAAAAAGCAAATTTGGAGCAAAGATACTGAGTTTGGCTTTTGTTATATTGGGTTAGATGTACCTGAGACATCCAAATAAAGATGGTCAGTGATGGCTAGAACTGAGTACAGAGGTCAGTACAAACAACTGAAGATGTAGATGTATGAGTCTACAGCTGGGAATAAAATCATGAACATCATCATCAGTTAAGAAACAGGAAAAGAAAAAGGAATTTAAGAGTATGAGAATGGGAATAAATGGCCAAAAAAAGAGATAACATGGATAGAATGACAGTGCAGAAGTCAAAGCAAAAGAATTTTATTTTTGCCCTGAAAAAAGGAGTAGTCAAAATCATCAAGTGTTTCAGAGAGACGATACAAGAACTATCCTTTCCACTTTGCCCCATAGAAGGGAAGATAGCCAAGAACAAGGAAAGTCTGTGGGGGGCGGGAGGCAGTATCTACCAAAAATGTGCATGTCAATATGCTTAAATTTAGAAAAATGTAAATTTAAAAAAGGCAGTGTTTGACCATCACCAGGGGAATTACCTTTCCTTCATGTTTTCCCCCCCAAAAGGCAAATATTATTGTGGTTTGGTACAAAACATGCTACTTCTAATACTTTTAGATCTAGTATTTATTTCACTATCTGCAGAAACATGAATTGTGTGATTGTTAAGCATTTGAAACTATATTTTTGTCCTTTAGGGTTGTCCTATATTTTAAAGGTTCTAAAACTTAGAGAATTAGTCCTATGAAGATATTTGGAAATATTCACTATCATTTAATCAGAACCCAAGGAATAATTTTCTTTTCTTTTTTTTTTATTATACTTTAAGTTCTGGGATACATGTGCAGAACTTGCAGGTTTGTTACATAGGTATACATATGCCATGGTGGTTTGCTGCACCCATTAACCCATCATCTACATTAGGTATTTCTCCTAATGCTATCCCTCTCCTAGCTCCCCCATGCCCTGACAGGCCCTGGTGTGTGATGTTCCCCTCTCTGTGTCCATTTGTTCTCATTTTTCAACTCCCACTTATCAGTGAGAACATGTGGTGTTTGATTTTCTTTTCCTGTGTTAGTTTGCTGAGAATGATGGTTTTCAGCTTCATCCATGTCCCTGCAAAGGACATGAACTCATCCTTTTTTGTGGCTTCATAGTATTCCATGGTATATATCTAGCAGATTTTCTTTATTCAGTCTATCATTGATGGGCATTTGGGTTGGTTCCAAGTCTTTGCTATTGTGAATAGCGCTGCAATAAACAAGCGTGCATATGTTTTTATAGCAGAATGACTTATAATCCTTTGGGTATACATCCAGTAATGGGATTGCTGGGTCAAATGGTATTTCTGGGTCTGGATCCTTGAGGAATTGCCACACTGTCTTCCACAATGGTTGAACTAACTTACACTCCCACCAACAGTGTAAAAACATTCCTATTTCTCCATATCCTCTCCAGCATCTTTTGTTTCCTGACTTTTTAACCATCATCATTCTAACTGGTGTGATATGGCATCTCATTGCAGTTTTGATTGACATTTCTCTAATAACCAGTGATGATGAGCTTTTTTTTTAATGTGTTTGTTGGCTGCATAAATGTCTTCTTTTGAGAAGTGTCTGTTCATATCCTTTGTCCACTTTTTGATGAGATTTTTCTCTTGTAAATTTAAATTCCTTGTAGATCCTGGATATTAGCCCTTTATCAGATGGATAGATTGCAAATTTTTTTCCCATTCTGTAGGTTGCCTGCTCAGTCTGATAGTTTCTTTTGCTGTGCAGAAGCTCTTTAGTTTAATTAGATCCCATTTGCCAATTTTGGCTTTTGTTGCCATTGCTTTTGGTGTTTTAGTCATGGAGTCTTTGCCCATGGCTATGTCCTGAATTGTATTGCCTAGGTTTTCTTCTATGGTTTGTATGGTTTTAGGTCTTACGTTTAAGTCTTTAATCCATCTTGAGTTTTTTTTTTTTTTCTAAAACATTTTTATGATTGCTTAAATAGGAATAAAAAAATAAGTTCAAGCATAACCAACTGTGTGAAAATACTACTACACCAAGCTATGTAATCAACTATATCCAAATAATTAAGTTTAACTAATAATTGCTAATTGTATTTGCACTTGGAATTAAAGAACACAGCACTTGAAGCTTGTATTTAAAATGTACAACCTATAATCATCTTAGATCCAAATTAGCCCACTCTCTGAAATAAAATTGAAATTATTTGGTAGCATGCTTTTTAATACAAAAATTGTTATATTATTCAAAAATTAGTGTCTTCTGGGAATATATAATTTATATTAACTTTAATTTTATTTTATCCTATTTAAATATATGTACAAGGTAAAATGAATTTTCACTATTAATTGACTTTCTGTTAAACTAACTCCAAAAACACAGAAAGATGTATCTAAAGCAATCTATAAATATACTTCATCCAAATCAATAAAGTTGGCATTTAAAGAAAGTGTTTTTGCTTTTGCTTAAGATAAAAGCTTTGGCTTTTTTTTTTTTTTTTTTATAATCATATTACAGAAATTAGTCAAGGCTCAAGTTGGGAAATACTACAGTTCCTAAAAAGATTACTGCTTTTCCATCACTAATTAAAAGAATGTACGTTCTGTCCCCTAAAATCTTCTCATGTCTATTTTTATCTCCATGACTGCCCACTGATTAACTCAATCCTTTTGTTCTATCACCCTATTTTTGTTGATTTTCTTTTTCCTTTTTTTCTTATTTTCTTTTTTCTTTTTTTTTTGAGACCAAGTCTTGCTCTGTCATCCAGGCTGGAGTGCAGTGGTATAATCTCTGCTCACTGCAACCCACGCCCCTACGTTCAAGTGATTCTCCTACCTCAGCCTCCTGAGTAGCTGGGACTGTAGGCACGCGCCACCACATCTGGCTAATTTTTGTGTTGTTAGTAGCCACAGGGTTTTACCATGTTGGCCAGGATGGACTCAATCTCCTGACCTCGTGATCCACCTGCCTTGGCCTCCCAAAGTTCTGGGATTATAGGCATGAGTCACTGTGCCCAACCTTTCATTTTCTAATACTATGAAGAAGTTCAAATGAAGGACCCAGCAGAATACCAACGGATGCATTATATGCCTTCCCATGCTAAATTACTATTTCAAAGATGTGTTTATGAGACCTCCAAAACCACTGAATGATACTGACTGAACATTTCATAGCTGCTTTAAACTTAATATGTTAAGAAGCAGCCACCAACTTCTCTCTCAAAGCTCTTTTTCTTGTTTTCCCCTGCTAGGTAAATGTGCCACGGATCAGTATCGCAGACTAGAAACGTAGAATCATTCTTGTATCCTGTCTTCATCACTCCTTCCCAGGATCCACTTACTAAATTCTGCAACCTGTTATCTCCTAAGTCCTCTTAGGATTCTTCAACTCAACATAATTTCATCAAAGCCTTCTTCTTTTTTTTTTTTTTTTTTTTTTTTTTGAGATGGAGTTTCGCTCTTGTTACCCAGGTGGGAGGGCAATGGTGAGATCTCGGCTCACTGCAACCTCAGCCTCCTGGGTTCAGGCAATTATCCTGCCTCAGCCTCCCGAGTAGCTGGGACTAAAGGCAGGTGCCACCATGCCCAGCTAATTTTTAGTAGAGACGGGCTTTCACCATGTTGACCAGGATGGTCTCGATCTCTTGACCTCGTGATCCACCCGCCTCGGCCTCCCAAAGTGCTGGGATTATAGGCGTGAGCCACTAAGCCCGGCCTCAAAACCTTCTTACTTGAAACTGTCATCTGTTTTCAACTTGGTAAATTCAGAAATTCTCCTGCTTCTGGTGTTGCCCTAATGCTCTCCATATTTCATAACCCCAATACATTTTCCACACTGCAGTCAGAAAACCATTAACAAAAATAGTTCTAATCATGCCACTCTCTTGCTAAAAGTAATAATTTTTAAAAAGAGCAAAAAAAAAAAAAAAAAGCCACACAAAATAAAACAACTAATATCATGCCACAGTATTTAGCAGAGTGGATTCTAGAGTTGACTGCCTAGTTTCAAAACTCAGATCTGTCACTTATGTGCTATGTAACCTTGGGCAAATTACTTCAACTCACTACATCTAAATTTTCTCATATTAAAAATGTGGGATTACAAGCTACGTATTTATTCTGTTTCTTGCCCAGAACGCTAAGTGATATGCTCTTTGTGTGTACGTGTGTATGTATCTGTAGAGAAATAGACTGGAAATAAATCTAAAATAATTAACTTGATAGTAAAAATCTTGATTATTTTCTCTTATTTTTATTATACTTTATTGTAATTCCTGAATTTGCTACAATAAATATGTATCAATTTCAAAAAGCGTGAGATTAATAGTAGTTTCTTTAGCATAGAGTTTAATGAAGAAAAAATGGCACATGGCCCATAACATTTATATCGTTGAAAGTTTTAAATTCCTGTTATGTTTGTTCTATAAGGCACTGTACGTGACAACAATCCTGAGAAGTATGATATGTATTATCTTCACTTTACACATGCATCACTTCTCAGACTTCTAGCGGTCAAATCTCTTGCTAAAAATTACACAACAGGGCCAGGATTTCAATCTAGAATGTTCTCACACCAAAGACCATAGTAACCACAATAGTCTAGACTGACAGACCTCACTCTCTCTATGTCTTTTTCTGAGTTTCCAGGAAAACAATGAATGGATATATGCCCATTTTTGAGGCATTCAATGGTGACTTGAGAAGCAGGCTCATATCACACAAACAACACCGATAGTGCTATAACCATGCAGATTCCAGGGCAGGGTGGCCAAGAAAAGGTGGACTTGGTAGTATAAATCTCTTTGTGATCTCTCCTATGCTAGCTTTTTTAAAAATCTACTGGTCATTCCTCATCTTCCTTGTTTCTGTTAGTCATAATGAAGTGCATGCAATTTCCTGACAAGCTGGCTCCCTCATGCATCCTCACATTTACACATGTTGCACCCTGTAGACTCTTCTCCAGTTGCAGCATTTTTACTTATGCTTCATGATAATTTTATAGTAATGTCACTTTCTCTAAAACTCTCTTCCATCCTTTACAGCCAGCTTCTTCTCCTGAGCTGCACGATATTCTTTTCTTGCCTCTCTGAGCACTTGTTACGCTAGACTATAGCGTTATTCTCTCCCAACTTACTCTACTCTGAGCACATGGAGAGCCTCAAGTTTTATTTACAATTCTTGTTCCCTCTGCCTAAGATAGCAGCTTGTATATGGAAATTTAATGAATTATTGCTCAAATAAGTATATACATATATGTTTAATAGCAGTTGAAATCAAATATAAACACAATTCACTCTAACTTTCTTATAACATTTTTGAAATTATAACAAAAATCTTGTCTGTATATCTGAAAATTATAGCTGAATCTATTTCTTAAATGGCAAGCACTTAAAGGCTACCTAACCAAATTTGACCTTGGGCAGAATACTTAACTCTTGGGAATTATATTGCTTAAAAATGGATATAAACATTTTCCTATTTTTAAGAAGTATTAAGGTACTTCCACAATCAGGCAACATTCTAGATGCTGGTGATAAAACAGTGAGCAGCCTTAGGGTTCACCCTGCTCAGATGTGTGGTTGATCCAGTTGAAAATGCACCCAAGAAATGCCATTCAGAATGTGATGAGAGTTCTCAGGGGTGTGAGGATGTTCATAGAAGTTTCTACAGTGCTTCTGGATGTGTTTGGAGAGACCTATTCCAGACTTGAAAGGAGGGAACAGGGAAGCCCTTCTTTGTAACATCTAAGCCAGATGGTACGCATGAGTGTGTTTGTGCAAATGTGCACATGTACATGTGTGCATTTGGTGACTAGGAAGAATAGGATCAGAATGAGGGCTTTCAGGATGAACAGAATATTATTTTCTACAACTAAAAGGTGTCTAATGGCTCAACTTGAAATAAATTAGTGGTGGATTTAGACTCAAATATCATTGGAGAAGTACAGGGACTAGATCACATCAAACATCATAAGTCTTCTCAAAAATGCCTTAGAGGAATGAGAAGCTATTAAGAGGGGAATATATCAGAATTGTATTTTTAAAAAATTACACTAACTGCAGTGGAGAGACTACAAAACTGGAGACCAGTTAGAAGGCTGTTAGTAATAATCCAGATGACAGAGGAAGGTGATTTCGACCTAAGAAGTGGTAGGGTGTAGGAAGAAATAAAATATTTTAGAGATCATAGTAGTATAGAATTGACAACCGATTGTGGAGTCGAAAAAAGAAAAGAATCAAGGAAGACATTCATGTTTCTGGCTTAGGCCTGGTGGGCAGGGGAGCCAGTCACTGGAGGTAACAGTCATGATGTCGTGATAACTTTTTTCCTTTGGGACTCATATAATTGTTGTGAAGATTCAGTGAAATAGTTTATGTGACAGCAACTACCACAATGTCAGTTCGTGGTGCATTATAGCTCATTTCTACAGTCATTTCCATTCCCTTCTTGTCTTTTCTGAGGTTGTACCGGTAATTTAGTAGCAAAACTGGGACTAAAATCTCAGGCTTCTGTTTACCAGTCGAGAGTTTTTTTGTTAATGGACTGCTGATCTATAAACAAAGATGAAACACACGGATTTTAAAGCAAATATGCACAACTTATCCTGAAATTGCTTACAAGCTGTCAGCTATCCAACTTATTTTTAGTTTATATTTAAAATGAATCATATGTTCCAAAATGACTGACAGAAACACAGCTTTGTTTCTGAAGCCAATTCTCTTCCATCATTTTTGGACATCATTCAGAGCTATAACAGACTTTCAGGGTGTTTAAAAGCATTCATCCATAACAACAACAAATGCTAATTATCATAAAAAATAAATAGCTCCTGTTAACATCATTTTAAAAATTTCTCCTACTCCAGCACTATATTTCTTTTATCATCCCATCTCTTTTGGGGGTGGGAACAAAGACTGGATTGAAGAAAAATTATCATGTATCAAACTGGACAATACAACAAAATAGAAATGAATATAAATGAGAGGAATAGCACACATAATAAATAAATATGGAAAGGAAAAAAGGAAACATGTAAACAAAATGGCACATGTGTACCCTTCAGTAAACTGCAGATACATAAGTCCATTATAAAGGCTGTGATGTTTATCTTATTGTGTATGAGGTGAAGTTTTTCCCATTTCGTTTCACAGTCCTAGCTATAATCAGATTTCCTATCACATCATCAAATAGTCATCACGCTCTCTTGAGAAGTTTACAAATTCTCTTTGCTGCATTCTATCATTAAAACTAGACCTTGCAAATATTCACAAACTATGCATCAAGCAAAGGTATAATACCCAGAACCTATAAGAAACTGAAATAAATCAATAAGCAAAATATAAATAACCCCATTAAAAAGCGAGCAAAGGAAATCAAAACTACATTGAGATACCATCTCACGCCAGTTAGAATGGCGATCATTAAAAAATCTGGAGACAACAGATGCTGGAGAGGATGTGGAGAAATGGGAACACTTTTGCACTGTTGGTGGGAGTGTAAATTAGTTCAACCATTGTGGAAGACAGTGTGGCGATTCCTCAAGGACCTAGAAATAGAAATTCCATTTGACCCGGCAATCCCATTACTGGGTATATATCCAAAGGATTACAAATCGTTCTACTATAAGGACACGTGCACACGAATGTTCATTGCAGCACTGTTTACAATAGCAAAGACCTGGAACCAACCCAAATGCCCATCGACGATAGACTGGATAGGGAAAATGTGGCACATATACACCATGGAATATTATGCAGCCATCAAAAACGATGAGTTTGGGTCCTTTGCAGGGACATGGATGAGCCTGGAAACCATCATTCTCAGCAAACTGACAGAAGAGTAGAAGATCAAACACCGCATGTTCTCACTCACAGGCGGGTGTTGAACAATGAGAACACATGGACACAGGGAGGGGAGCACTACACACTGGGGTCAGTTGGGGGGAAATAGGGGAGGGACGGTGGGGGGTGGGAAGCTGGGGAGAGATGGCAAGGGGAGAGATGCCAGACATAGGTGATGGGGAGGAAGGCAGCAAATCACATTGCCATGTGTGTTCCTATGCAACAATTTTGCATGTTCTTCACATGTACCCCCAAACCTAAAATGCAATAAAATAAATAAATGGGAAAAAAAAGTGAGCAAAGGATATGAACAGATATTTCTCAAAGGAAGATGTACATGCAGCCAAAAAATATGAAAAAATATTCAACAGCACTAATCATCAGATAAATGCAAATCAAAACCTCAGTGAGATATCATTTCACAATAGTCTGAATGGTTATTATTAAGAAGTCAAAAATTAAATGTTGGCAAGGTTGCAGAGAAAAAGGAATGCTTGTACAGTTTGACGGGAATGTAAATTAGTTCAGCCATTGTAGGAAACAGTTTGGAGATTTCTCAAAGAACGAAAAATAGAACTACCATTTGACACAGCAATACCATTACTGGGTATATACACAAAGGAAAATAGATGATTCTGTTAAAAATACACATGCACACATATGCTTATCACAACACTATTCACAATAGTAAAGACATGGAATCAACCAGGATGCCCATCAGTGGTGGATTGGATAAAGAAAATGTGGTACATATACACCATGGAACACTATGCAGCCACAAAAAATAACAAAATTTTGTTCTTTGCAGCAACACAGATACAGCTGGAGACCATTATTCTAAATGAATTTCACAGGAACAGAAAACCAAATACTGCATTTTCTTACTTATAAGTGGGAACTAAACATTTGGCAAATCTGTACATAAATTTGGGAAAAATAGACACTGGGGACTACGAGAGTGGGAGGGAGAGAGGAGGAGAAGGGTTGCAAAACTACCTATTGGGTACCATGCTGATTGGGTGATGAGTTCAGTTGTACCCCGCTCCTCAGCATCATGTAAAACATACCCTTGTAACAAACCTGCACGTGTACTCCCCGATTTTAAAATAAAAGTTGAAAAAAATTCTACCTTGAAACTTTTAAACATAAACAAAAAGACAAAAAGTCTACTACATATCTATAAATACATTTCAAGGGGACTCTTCTGCCTATCTTACAGTCAGTTCTACCATACTAAATAATGAAAAACACTCAGGTTCTCAAAAATGCTGTGAAGTAAGAGGCAACAATTGGTCAGTTACAAGTGTAATTATCCCATTAAATGGTATTAAAAATATGAATAATTACATGTCCCTCAATAGGGATTAGAAGCTCAACAAGGGCTGGGCTTTTGTTTCCATTAGTGGCATATAATTCCTTTTGTGGCATATAATTCTCCATGGCATGTATCAGGTGATCAATCAAAATTCATTGAATTAAATGTTGCATAAAATATAACAGTAATAAGTTTTATTCTTCAGAGGCTTTCAATACATACTTATTCTATAAATAATTCTGTAACAACTCTAAGTTAGCATTATTACTTAAATAATCAGACCTTTCAAATTTCCAAGTATCCATGTCACCTTCAAAGCCAAGGGAATGGCAAAGTTTCCTTTAAACAGTAACTAGTAACTAAACAATAAGCATTTTAATAAATTTAATTTGAGGTCAGGACTCCATTAAATGTATATAATCAACTAGCTATACATATTTCCCTATTTATATTTGCCTCAATGATACAACTTAGAATATAATTTAAAGCAAGGATAGATCAATTACATGAGGCTGTCTTTTATCAAATTATTATAGGACCTGGTTGCAAATCCCATTATTATTTGGTCAATCACTTAAGAACCACATGTATTAAATTAAAATGCCACACATGTGCATGTGCACACATACACACACACACACACACATACACACACAGGGTAGTGAAGAAAGGTCATATGTCTATAGACATTTTGAACACTTGTCAAGTTTTTCCTCCTATGAGGAGTTCAAGGATAATAATGAATAAATACAAAATATCACATGTATGATATACACATCTGTGTGCATACATATAGGTATATAATGTATACATTATAAGGATATACGATGTTTGGGCCTCATATACCTGAATCACATCAGGAAGGAATGGAGAAGAAAACAGTCCACAGATTAATAATGCACAGGCATCTATACTCATATATTTTTGTAGATGACCATCCATAAACATAAGTGGACCAATTTGCAACTGAGAATGCCCTGGATCATTTTATTATACATAACCAGAGAAATCATTCCTGTAGAAACTGGCATTACAAATTTGGCACACGGAATGTTACCAATGACAAAGCAGTAATTATTTAGGAAGAAAACAATATAATAAATTTAATAGGTTTAATCTGAGCTAAAAGACAAATCAAACATACTTATTTTTAAGGACTCTTAATGATGTATTTCTAATTTTTAATTATTTATAAATATTTTACATTTTTAAATAAGAAAACCAAATAACTCTACTAATTTCTATCTAGATGCATTTCACCCTTTCTTATCTAAACAAAAATGCTTTTGAAATTTTTACTTTTTTTAATCCTATAGCTCCCAGTTTCCTGTTCCCCAAAAGAGTTCTTATCCATCAATTTGCAGATAATCAATTTTATTGGCAAATGGGCAAATTTCTTCAGAGTTCTATATACTACATGCATGAACAAAATGTGCTCCTGGCATAGTTTGAGAGAATTTAAATTCAAATGAAATTCAATCTCAATGTAATTATGAAAGTATAGTGAAGTGTCCTGATATAAAATGTTATTATGTTCTAATTATAAGAGCACTGTTTATATTTTTGGTAAACATCTTAAAGTAAAATTAATTATCACTCTATAGTAAGCAAAATAGTATGCAGCTGCTTCACCAATATAGCTTCCAATGAAATTAAAATTAAAATTTCATTTTTATTGTTATTTTATTTTTTTTTTTTTTTTGAGACAGAGTCACTCTATCACCCACACTGACATGCAATAGCATGATCTTGGCTCACTGCAACCTCTGCCTCCCAAGTTAAAGTGATTCCCCTGCCTTAGCTTCCCAAGTAGCTGGGATTACAGGCATGGACCACCACTTCTGGCTAATTTTTCTATTTTTGGTGGAGACAGGGTTTCACCATGTTGGCCAGGCTGGTCTCTAACTGCTGATCTCAAATGATCCACCTGCCTTGGCCTCCCAAAGTGCTGGGATTACAGGTTGTCTATCTCTATATATATGAGATTCAATATGATCTAAATTGTTAGAGCATATTGTTTTTGAATACATGCATTCTTACTTTTTAAATAATGATTGAAATTCTAATGTACACACACACACGTATTTATATTTACATATAAAATTGCATACTATCTCTATCCTTCATTCAACCTACCAAACTGGCTGATCTTTCACAGGAATTTTTTAAAAACGCTTATTTTTCAAATACAGAGAAAAAGTATGCAATATAGGTATACTTTGTTCAGAAATGTGAAATTAGGGTTGGTGTTTGATTCTGTCTTTCCACCCCTTGGTTTAATTTAAAAACAACAACCACACACACACACACACAAACCTATAAGAATACAGTAAGAACCTGGAATGGGCTTCAGAAAATCATCTATATTTAAAGTATAACTCCAAAGGCTACTAATTTTTCTTACCAGTGCTGTCATCATATACAACCGTAACGGTTTTCCACTTGAAAAACTGCACCAGGTCTAAAATGGCACGGCTGAGTGAAGAGAAGTCTGGGTAGAGACTGACATAGAAGGAATCTTTGTTGTCTGACACCTGGTGCTTCCAGCGGGTCTGTATGTGGGGAACGCCCAGGGCATTGCAGATGGACTGCACTGCATTTGCTGATGAGCTGTGTGAAGGCCCGAAGATGGCAGCCACCCCAAGAGACAGCTGATCACAGGCTGAAGAGGAGATAAAGATCTGTCAATAATGATAGGAGAGATGCCAGTGTGCCAACAGATACCACATTATTATTTTAAACCCAAAGGTATCAGCCTGAAGAAAGATTATTTTTAAATATATCTGCTTTTCACTAATTTAAAATTTTGTCTGACTGAACATTTTCCTTTTGTTACAAGGGAATTAATTCACTCAGATGTCTACAGCTCAATGTTCAAATAATTCTATAAATAATGTCAGGGGAGGGAGAGAGGGAAGGAGAGAGAAGATTAATATTTTTTAATTTAATGGGGCAGTGCTTGTTTTGGACGACAAGTTTATGTGAAGGGGATGAGGAAATAACTCAGCTTCTGAAATTCATTGAACAGCTTTTACATTTTCCACTTCTTAAAAGCCATGTGTTTCCCCCTTTATCGTGCAATTAGCTGTGGTCACACACAGCTGAGTATTTCCACCTATCTGATGATACAGATCAGGTTATGCATGCACTCAGCCACATGAAACCTGCTATGGCTCTTAGAGGGAGATTTCATATGGATCAGCCTCATTGAGTAGGAAAACATCAAAATCATTACACAAGTACTCAGTCATCTTTATACATTTGGCTTTTGGATGCTGTAAGCATTTCCTATTATTCTAAACTATTTTTAAAGTTTGTATTTACTCACAGAAAATTGTATTCATATCAATAATAACCACAGTAATTAAGAAAGGCATGAATAAACTAGAGGTATTCAGATTAAAATAGACTGCCGTGACTTGCACTTTATATAAGGCACACTGACTCAAAGAGTGAGCTTGGGCCTAGAAAGTGAATAATTAGTGAGAACAAGAAAATTATCGTTAAATATTTGAAGACCTAACATGTGAAAGAAGCTTAAGTTGGTTTCACTTGATGGGCAAAGGGGAATTAGAAAAAAATAGAAGCTTCTCATGATTTTTTACCCAGTTTTTTATTATTATTAATTTTGAGAAAGAGTCTCACTCTGTCACCCAGGCTAGAGTACAGTGGCGTGATCTTGGCTAACTACAACCTCTCCCTCCCAGGTTCAAGTAATTCTCCTGCCTCAGGCTCCCTACTAGCTGGGACTATAGGCTCCTGCCAACATGCCTGACTAAGTTTTTGTATTTTTAGTAGAGACAGGGTTTCACCACGTTGGTCAGGAAGGTCTCGATTTCCCCACCCTGTGATGTGCCCGCCTCAGTCTCCCAAAGTGCTACGATTACAGATGTAAGCCACCATGCCTGGCCTATTATTACTATTTTTAATTCTAAAAATGGCCAGATGCCATGGCTCACACCTGTAATCCCAGCACTTTGGAAGGCCAATGCAGAAAGATTGCTTGAGAACAGGAATTTGAGACCTGCCTGGGCAAAATAGTGACACCTCCTCTCTAATAAAACTTAAAAACACACACACACACACACACACACACACGCACACACACACACAAATGAGCTGGGCATGGTGCCATGTGCCCATAGTCCTAGCTTCTTGGGAGGCTGAGGTGAGAGGGTCACTTGAGCCTAGGACATTGAGGTTGCAGTGAGCCATGATGATGCCACTGCTGTCTTGACTGGGTGACAGACCAAACCTGTGTATCAAAAAAAAAAAAAAAAAACTAAAGTAAAACATGTTCAAAAATGAAAGTCTTCCTCAAGAGGCAATGGTTTGCCCATCATTGCAAATATTTAAAGGACAGAGAAGGACTGCTATTGAGCTTTAGGTATAAATTTGGTGTTCAGAAAATTTCTGTCATTTACTCTCAGTTTTCTGCATAAAATATAATATTATAGATGAATTATGCATGATAATATTTAATAATTAAGTAAATTATTATCTGAAAAAATTTGTTTAATCATTCTTAAAAATTCAATATAATCTAAATAAACTGTTTTTAAGTACATGGATTCTTACTTTTTAAATAATAATTGGAATTCTAAATTAGTATAAATGTGGATAGACTTTAGAATTGTTCACTCAACATAAGATTTTAATTCTTGTGTATTGAAGATGAATGATCTTCTTTCAACAGATTTGTGACAAATCACAAACCAAGAAAAGCTAAAAACACTGTTTTACGTTATTTAGAATGTCTCTAAGTGTGTTTCAAGCAAAATTAGAGCTTTCAGTTATCAGAAGAGTTACTTAAAAATAATATATGATTCAAATAATAATTCAAGCTCTAATACATCAAAGTATTAATTGAGCAGTACATTATTACCTATTAAAACCATAACAGAAAAAAATTGGACAAAATGTCAAAATGTAACCTTTCATTTCTTATTTTTTTGCATTGGATAGTTAAAATATTTTAATGTCTAACTTATTTATTTCATAATTAATCATTAATGATATTATCAATATATACATTTTTGATAAAGCTAAAACCCATATTGGCTCTCTCTGTTATATTGTTTTTATGTATTGCTCTATCCTCCAAGCAATAACTCAACAAGAGCTTCAGAAGATAAAATCCAAACCATGACATTCACAAAGAAAGTTACTCATACAGTTATTTGAGCTTTTCCTAGCTTCAAGCCAAAGTGAACTGATGGATTTGATTCCCAGTAAGCTTTTATTGGTTAACAAAGCTTGTAAATTCCTTATAATATTTTGGTCAAACCACATGACTTTATCACTTTAGAATTTTGCTAGGGCATTCCCAGGATAGTATTCTGTTTGTTGTGAGAATGTTCGAACCTGTGTTTTTTCATGCTGATCATTTGAAATCACCATTAAGAAATCTAGAAATATTTTATCTATACTGCATTTATATACCATATTCTTTGATCAAAATTCTTTCATTAGAGGCAGAGCTACTTCTTACTAATGGAAACAATCATGAACTATGCCACTAATCAAATGTAATAGTCTTCAGTTAATGATTTATTTTGCAATTATGATGACAAATGTAAAATTTCACAGTTACCTTTAACCTTTTTCTCAGTCTTCAAAACCTTATATCACCTGACATGTTTCTGAAATGTGGAAACTTATTTGTATTCATAAAGATATGAATGAATTCAAAGGGCATGCAGAATATGGCTTTGATAAACACTAGTTAGCTGCTGCGGGGAAAGAAGGATACTTTCATCTTGAGAAATATTGTGCCTTGTCAGCTACCATTAATATTAATGAGCTTAGAAAAAAACTGCACTAACCTGGATTTAGAAATAATTGTATATACATTTCCATCAATATAAGGTAGCTAGAGTAAAACCACGTTAGCATTACAGAAAGGCAAACATTGTTTAAAAATATAATGTTGGCCAGGCGCGGTGGCTCACGCCTGTAATCCCAGCACTTTGGGAGGCCAAGGCAGGTGGATCTCAAGGTCAAGAGATCGAGACCATCCTGGTCAACATGGTGAAACCCCATCTCTACTAAAAATACAAAAAATTAGCTGGGCATGGCGGCACGTGCCTGTAATCCCAGCTACTCAGGAAGCTGAGGCAGGAGAATTGCCTGAACCCAGGAGGTGGAGGTTGTGGTGAGCCGAGATCGCACCATTGCACTCCAGCCTGGGTAACAAGAGTGAAACTCTGTCTCAAAAAAAAAAAAAAAAAAAATTAATGTTATATTAAACATTTTGTAAGCCTTCTCTTTTGAGAAAAATCTTTATTATAAAATTTAATTCCTGCTATGTAAATGCTAACTATGCAAAAGGAAAGATCACCTACTATAAGATCATCTACATATATAAGAAAAGATCACCAACATAAGACTATAGAAACACCTCTCAAACACATTTACTACTGAATGCTGTTTGGTTAAAATACATGCTGTAATAAGTTTTCTGTATTGCCTTTTTTCATATATAAATGTTAAATTTTTATTCCACAAAATTATTTTTCTTTTTAAAACATTTTTTCTGTGTTTTTGACATTTAAAACAGTTAAAACACAGAAATAAAGTTCATAATGTATTCTAATTATTTCCGTATATAATCCAGTTTTTACATTGTCAGTTATTTATTTTCAGTTACAAAAAGAAATATTAGTTGGTTAAAATAAGAACATGAAATATACTAAACTAATGGTTGTTTAAAATTTTCCAATTAAGTTTCAATATCACACTGGCATTTTGAAGTCACTTAGAACCACGTATCTTTCCAGGTAGCCAACAAATTGAGGCCATAGTAATAATATAGTGGGATTGACAGATAATACAAATAAAGATATAAGAATGAATTGCAAAACTTGGTAAAATCCACTGATATATATTTTAGTTTTGTGGGTTCTTGAAAATAGGAATGCTTCAATAATAAGAGAGAAGGATCAATAGAAAAAAAACAATTTCACTATCACAGATGTAATTGTATTTCATGTTATAAGCAGATTTTTGCAATAGGTAATTATACCACTTTATCTTCTCTGATTAAATTTATGCACACTTTGAAAATAAATCTTTGCATGCAAATATTCCTAACAACTTACTAACTGTATGTTGAAAATAGGAAATATCTTAAGAATATCCCGAAATTTAAATTCCAGAAAAAAAAGATGTTAAAAATCTATCTATTACCTTTCTTGGATGCTTCAAAACTATCATAAAGGTTTATCTTCTGGGTGTCATAAGTAAGGGTAGTATTGGGTAGTAACGTTCTGTTTCTGTTAATTGTGTTCACGGCAAATCTGAATGCAAGTTCCTCAGCTCCCATTGGGCCAGATTCCACATATTCAAAAATACCACCTGGCAAAAAGAAAGAGAATAATCACATAATTTTTACAAGATAAAGAAAATATCAGAAGTTTTCTTTACTTTTATATATGTGCATGTGTATTTGTGTGTGTGTGAGTGAAGGAGAGAGAGAGAGAGAAAAAGAGAGGGAGAGAGATAAGTACATGGGGTTTGTGCTTGCTTTATGAACTTTGGGATATTCTCTTGTAGGCACAGCTATAAAGGTAAAATTGCCTTAGTATTGCTGCCAAGATATAACATGATACAAATATGATTTTGATTTTTTTTCTTTAGTTATTACTTATTTTGGGGCCTAGGTATATAGAGGTCTTGCCTTAAGTACTGAAAATTATCCCCCCAAAATTTGTAAACAGTTCCAGAATAATTAATCCTCTGCATTGATATACACTATAAAATTAAGCATTAAAATATTATATTAAATGTTGTCTCCATTCAGAAATCAAAATTCTTTTGCATATTTTTTTTTTCTTTTTTTCCTTTTTGAGACAGAGCCACTCAGTTGCTGAGGCTGGAGTGCAGAGGCGCTATCACAGCCCACTGCAGCCTTGACCTCCTTGGACTCAGGTGATCCTCTCACCTCAGACTCCCAAGTTGTTGAGACTACAGGCATGTACCATCATGCCCAGCTAATTTTTGTATTTTTTGTAGAGTTGGGGGGTTCACTATGTTGGCAAGGCTAGTCCCAAACTCCTGGGCTCAAGCGATCTGCCTGCCTTGGCCTCTCAAACTGTTAGGATTACAGGAGTGAGCCACCATGCCCAGTGGCACAATTTTTACGGCACTTATTGTGTTAAAAGCCCAAATTATTTGCAAATTTCAGTGTCTTGCTTGGGAGAATAGAGAGCATTTTGCTAGTTGTTTTATTCTAAGTCCCGTTTAAGAAGACACTTGACACTTATGAAGGATGCCTCTCCAAAACAAACCAACTCTTTTAATCAATGAATAAAACTGTAGTATATAATTTTGGCCATAAAATGTAAGAGTATATTTTTTAAATATATCCCTTCAATTTGTGACCTTCTACCAGCTCTGTCTCATTCCAGTTCTCTCGCTCTTGTCACAGCCTTCCTTCTCTCTACAATCATTACTGTCTCATTAGCTGGGAGTGACCTAACTGAGACCTTTGCCTCCAAAAGAATCATAATTGGTTTGGAGAATGAAATAAAAGGTAGAGTACCTGATCCCTAAACCCCTCCAACCTCTGTCCTTAGGAAACTAGTACTTTAAAAATGCAGAACATTTATTTTTCTTCCTTTCAAATTTCATACCACGTACTCCCAGTACAGTCATTCATAAATTAAACTTTCTTGAATAAGCCTGTTCCACATCTAGCAATTCATACCTCATCAAAGATATTTTGACACATGTATATCAGGTGACTATACCATTAGCAAACTACCTATTATAAATTAGTAAGAAGTCATAGTGTTGTAATAATTCCTCTAACTATGAGGAATTACAACTCGGAAGAGACTAGAGGGGTGAGGAAAATGTATATTCAGGAAGAAGAGAAAAATGTTATTTGATACCATATCAGTTTGAAATATTTCTCTTATTCTGGATTTTAACCAATTTGATGGTATAGTTACTAAAATAATCAACTTGTCAAATAGCACTCAATATATTTGAAATCTTTGGTGACTTATGGAGGATAATAATTAATTATTTGTCTAATGGGTATAAAGATCCAAGCTAGATTCCTTCTGTGTACGTGGAAAGGAACAGCGGTATTCTTCTTTACTCTTTACTCTTACATATACATTTATTTGGAGCTAGACTGGGTTTACATTCTGGCTTTGCCAATTGCTATCTCTATAATTTTGGGTAGTTGACTAAAACCTCAGTCTGAGCTGCCTCATCTCTGAAAAAAGAATGATAAGGGAGGCTACTGCATAGAATTATAATAGAGAATAAATGTTAGCAAGTACAAAACATTTAGAAGAGTAGCTGTCACAGAGTAAGCACTCAACAAGTGTTTGAGGTTACAGTGAATCTTCAAAGCCATCCAACATAGTATTATCTTACAGGAATTACCCCTTTGGTCAAAGATCACATAGGTATCAAGTGATAGGGCCACCAGCAGAATCTGCTCATGCCTGACTTCAAAGCCCTTGTCTATTCCACTACAAACTAATAGTTTTCTGCAAAATTTTATTCCGGCAAAATATACAAAACTTCCTAAAATGTGCAATAAGATGACTTAATAAGATGTAACTAAAATGCAAGATCTTATATGTGAAGCAGAAAAATAACTAATTGTAAAAATTAAGTAATTACAGTTAATCCATTAACTGTAAAGTTAATTAGGAATAAAGAGGCAATTATAGAAATGCAAGCCAGAAGTGGATTCTTATTAGCAAATAAAATAAAAAAAAATTTCTAATTTTTTCAGTTCAAAATGGTAGTTTCTATGTGATAAAAGTATGCAATAAAGATCATAGCTAGTAATACTGGGCCAATATTTTACCGATAATACTGAATCAATATTTGATAACAGTGAATTAAAATTTTCTTATTCTTTATCAATCTTTAAAATAAATAATTCAAATTCCACTTTAAGTTTGCATATTTGTTACCAGTTTGAATGCTTAAATAAGTCTTTTTAGTTCCTTAGTATAACTCATTTTCTATTTAAAATTAAAAAAACAAATAATTAAATTTTACTAATCTAAAGCCAGAGTTTAAAATTTTATATGTAATAAACAAAAACATCCAGATAATGCAACATTTTAAGACAAAATATAACCACCCAACACTATTAACTCAAGAAATGAGAGAAATTCTGAATAGCTTATTTCCCTTGATATGTGCAAGAAGGTGAAAAAAAATCTAGTAAAGAATTGGTTTCCAAATAAAGTTGGATTGATGTCGCAAACTGTTGAGGAGAAAGAACCTTTTTGATTTTATTTAAAAATTTGGAATGTTTTACTATCACCCAACTTAGTAATTGTTCCAAGAAGAGAAAAGTATAATCATCATACTATATAGTATAAAGGCAATTGATAATTATTTTTATTTAAAAATACTTTTTAGAAAACAACAAGATGTCATTTTATTAAGTTGAAAAATCACAAATGAACAGTAAATGTTATATATAAAAGAAGGAAGTTCCCATTAAAGTCAGGAAAAGATAAAATGTCTACAAAATCCATTCTTCTTTAATATTTTTTTCATTTCACAATATACAGAGAAGAGATACAAATGTGTTTTGCCAAATATATTTGACTATATCAATGAAAATACCAAAATCAAAGGAATTTATCACCAAGCCTCCACTAAAACAAATAAAAAATTAAGTTCTATAGGCAGATTATTGATCACAGAGGAAGCCACTACAATGCTTAAACATGTGAAGTATAAGAGAAAATATAAATACATGGGTGAATATCAATAAATTCGGACTATAAAAAGAAAGAACAGGAATGACTGATGAAGTTTATATTTAGAATTAAAGTGTATGGTAAGTATAATGGAAAAAAGCAAAAAAAAATGCATAAATAGAATTAAAAGATTAAAATGTTTTAGCAGTATTTGAAGAAAGGTAACATAATAATTGTTTGAACTAGTAATTCAAGAATGCATTTTGAATTCTAGGACAAAGACTAAACAAATAATGAAATAGTATCTGATAAAAAATTAATAGAGAAAAACAGATGAGTAGAATAAAACACAAAATCCATAAACAGTTTTCCATCTATATAGACACTAATATTAAAGTGAAAATGCTACATTCTAGTAAAAAAGGATTGTATTTTCAATAAATGTTTCTGGATCAAGTGGATAATTATAAAAAATTATTTTAATCATACATTGAAATGTGACATTAAAACAATAAAGTTATTCAAAGAAAGCTTAGATAAGAAAATATTTTTAAAAGAAAACAAAAAGTGATACTCATAAAGGTAAAAATGTGACATACCAGACTTCCTTAAAATTAAGAACTTCCTAATCAAAGGCACACACACACTCAACACAGACACACACACATGTGTATATTTGTGTCATAAAAGAAAAAATGCACACACATATATATATACACACACACATATATGTATATATGTCATTTTCCTTAATGATACATCCTACAAGTAGAATGAGTGGATTCACACATATATACACACATTTAGTAGACAGATTCACATATATGTGTGTATGTGTGCGTGTGAGGGAGAGAGAGAGAGAGAAAGACTCATCTCTTAAAAGTCTACAATAAAAGAAAATGGCAGTCAAACCAATAGAAAAAATAGGTAGAAAATCTGTTTCCCCAAAACATAAATTGAAATGGACAATGTACATATGAAAAGTGATCAATTTCATGGCATTCTGGAAAATGAAAAACCACAGTTTGAAACAATTTTATATATACCAGCATGGCTAAAATGAAAAAGATAAATTGGCTCAATCCACACTGAAAAGTAAGTGTTTGAATCTTCTACCACTGAAAATACACAAATTCTGTGACACAGAAACTTAACTCTGGAATATCTGATAAACAGAAATCTGTACATCATCAAAACACACATGCAAGAATATTCATAACAGCAAAGAAGACCTGCATTAATAAAGAACTATATGCAACAACATGAGATGAATCTCACAAACAAATGATTGAAAGAAGCCAAACACAAAAGAATATTGCTATATCATTTCATTTTTCAAAAGTTCAAAAATTATTGTGGTGGGAATAGTGGTAAGAAGAGAGCATGATGTGCTTTTGGGTTGCTAGTGATGGTCTGTTATTTAAACTGAGTGCTTGGATACATATTACTAGAACTTCACTCATATCGTGTGCACTTTACATAGATCATTCTTTAATAAAATTTTACTTTAAAAAACAATTGTAAAAAAGTGCTAAGGACTTTCTAAGTTTGATAACACAAGCAGTAAAAATAAAGATAACATTATTAAATGTACTTCAATATTTGAAAAACATCTATGCATCAAACATAAATATAACTAAAGAATATGAAAATATATTATCATAATACATTTAAAAATAAAATAATTAATATATTCAATAAATAAAAGAACTGCTACTAAGAACACAACTCCAGTAGAAAAATTGGCAAAAAAACTTAAGTAGAAATTATTAATAAATAATAAATGCAAATAATCACTGAATGTAAGAAAATGGTGAAAAATAGGAAAAGAGAAATGTTAATTAAAACTGAGAGAGCATCTTTATGAATCAAATGTACTGAGGAGTAAGAAAAAGCACAGTTGAACAGAAAAATAAATTGACGCAAACTTTATAGAAATCTGTTTTTAAATTAATCAAGCTTTAAAAATATCGCACACTTGAATATACTAATTCTACTTACAGGATGCAACTTTAAGGAAAATGTCACTGATTTAGCTGCAAGGATGTTCTCTTCTTTATTTAAAAGAACACAATGATTTGAAATATTCTAAGTATACAATGGTAAAAAAATTTTTATAGAAACTATGGTTGATATAATACTACATATTTAGCCATTTAAAATTATTCTATAGAAGATATTTGATGACAAAATACTTTACAAGTAGTTATAATATGCCCTTATGCATAACAAAATATCAACTTTGGTTCATTTCAGATGATAGCCATTTAATTTTGATTTTCTGATTTTTGCTTATTTGCATATTTTAAATAGCTAATAATGGACATTTGTTAATCTTGTTATTTAAAAAAATGAATATTCTTCAAAATGAAGCTAGAATATTAGAGAATAGCAGAAAACAGGACAGTTAAAGGAGAAGATAAAATCTCAGGGTGTTTGTGCCTTTGTTTCATTTATAATGAGAAAGACAACACATTTATATGCAGAAGGAAAGAACCAATAGGAATAGAAAGCTTAAAGGTAGAAAAGAGAAGGGATTAGTGATGGAGCCAGGTGTCTCAGGAGCAAGAGAGGATCAAATCCAAAGCATGACCTTACTCACTCCAGCAAGAAGTAATCTGTAGATGTGGAGATGGGCAGGAAATCAAGGGCATATATATCTTATATATTTTCTTTGTGAAGTGAAATATAAGGCTGTATATATTTGATTCTCTGAGGAAGAAATCAGCTGGTTTTTTTAATTTTAAAAGAATGCCTTTGATTTTAAAATTGCTATTATAAAATTAAACAGCAAAGCATTTTTTTCCACCTGTTCATGAACCCACAAAAGGATAATTGTTCACTTGATTTTAAACAAGAGGTTTTTCCTGCCTATGACTTGCAAAAACAATATCCATTTTGCACTGGGGATCTTCTAAAAAACTATTTGCTTCTGGAATTATTCTTTTTATTATGAACTGTCAGGATTGTATGTAGCATTTCATAAGCATGTGATCCATGAAGAGAGAATTGCTCTCCTAAGAGTTCATAAATCATGTTTGATGGGTAAAATACAACTCAGAATAATAAAGAACATATATGACCTATATGATCTTAAAGAAAGAAGCATGTTAGTAATCTATAACTATGTGATTTCCCTAGACTTACACTCAAATTCACCCAGCTTCACATTTTCAAGAATCTAGAGACTCCAATGTAGTTATCGAATTCCTTATTCTCCATACAACACAAGCAAAATGTACTGCTTTCTCATACTTATCTTGAATTTTCAGATTCAAAAAATTATCTAAGATAGTCATTCTCACAGCTTTATCATTGTTTTGTTTGTTAATTCAGGAAGGGCCATGATATCTCAAATAACCTCTATATCAAAGCATAACATGCCCATAATTCTTTTTCCAAGCTTATATTAAAAGTTAACAGTTCTCATCACTGCAAAAGCCTTATTAAAGGAAGAAAAAAAGGAGAGCAAAATATCTTTATTTTCCATGGGTATAATTGCTCTCTGTTTTGTAGATATAGGAAATCCTATATCTACAAAAGTTGTCAAGGGATCCCTAGTTTACACAGAACACTCAGTGCTAAAAGTTTTCTCGTCACAGTCTCTGACTCACAAAATAATATCACTACTCAAGACTTGAAATAAAAGATTTATTAGTCAATTGCTAAAGCCTAGTCAATGCTTTTCTCTTTTACCTCAATTTAACTATTACTGAGGAGTACATGACTCATAAACCAATGTACCAACCAATGTCACATTAACCTCTGAGACTTTTCTAATAGGTCTTACCTTAAAGTGGTTACAATCTGTGTTTCATAGACTTTAATTTAATACAATATATGTTCTAAATGACATATCATCTGTTACCTTCCCAAAAGATATGTTGATATTCTCAATCGTTATACGAATCTTATTTTCTATCTAAACAATTGCAAAAGGTGGCCTCTCCATTTTAATTTTGTACAAATCATTATCCAAAGGATTAAATTATGAAGGTTCTTTAATTTTTATATAATATAATGCCAAAGGACAATATTAAATTGACCTTTGGATATTAAATGGCATCCTCTGGATATTAAATGACATTAGGGAATTATTTTTTCTCATTAGGCAAAATAATGATATAGCAGTTATATAAGAAAATATACTGATGCTTAGGAGATCAAATCTGTAGTTATGAAAGAAGTGTCATAAACACAAAACTGGGAAAATATTACCAATTTTTTAATCAAAGTGATGAATATATGAGTGCTTATTATACTATTGTTTGAACATTTTTGTACGTTTAAAAATTCAAAATGAAAATTTTTTGGGAAAAGAAAATGGACAAGAAGAAATAAAACCCCAATAGGCATTTTGTTCTTAATGCACATTTTAAACAGCCCTCTCAAAAATAATCATTAAATTAACCTCCAAATATTTACATGTACTATGAACTAAAATTGCACTATTATCATGAGTATAAAAGATGGAGGAGTCTAAGAATCACACAATCAAGAAATCATCTTGTCTACCCATCATTCAGATACTTAGATTGCTTTTATTACTATATTTTGGCCTCCAAGAATGACAAACTTATCATCTGAAGCAGTTCCTCAACTCTCTGGAGAGCTGCAGCACAAAGTTGTCCCGTATATTAATCCATTATGTGTTTTCTTAAAGGTTTTAATCATTTCTTCTTGTTGGGATACATTTAAGCCCAACTTTCACATGATCATCTTCCAGAATTTGAAAATGGATTTCATCTTCTTACTACGTTTCTTTTATCTAACACTTTCATATTTAACTGTTTGCAACATGACTATTCTGATCCTTTCATTTTTCTAGCATTTTTTTCCCTGATCACAGCTCAGTGTAACCACAGCTCAATGTTATACTCCAAGTGTATCCAAGCAAAGCAAATTATGATAGAGTGGCCAGCTCCATAAGCTAATATAGATAAAATGAATAGTGGGATTTTTAACAGTACAGTATCATACTGCTCATTCATCTTAAGTTTATTGTTTAAAAAGTTTATGTTTGTGATGTGCTATTTTTCTTTTATTTTTTTACAAGTGTCCCTAATTAATATCATCTACTTACTGTTGGTCTAATTTTCTAACTAAAATCACTTGGGGCATAATTCTCTCATCAACTATTATTAACTTAGAATAACATCTAATGTATCAAGGCAATTTACTAACATTACAAAGCTATGTGAAATGTGTTTCTTTACCTTCTGCCTTTAGGTCATATTCAGTTTTGCTTTTATGTCCAAGTCAGTGATACAAATGATAAGCCAGAGAGAGTGAAAGACAAAGCAAAGTCTTAGACCACAACTTCATAGATACTCCACTGAGTCTGTCCCTATATTTAAACTAAATAATGGTCTTCTTAATTATTCTAGTAAACAGTTAATAAATTCCCATCATTCCTACAGGAATGTCACTGTAAACTTTTCATATGCTTGACTAAGTCCAGGGGCGCTATGTCTCCCACACCACAATAAATCTCCACTGGATTTTTCACAGATACTTGCCCCTACTCTAGCTTTTTAAGTAGCTTGTATCTACTACAACCAAAGTCATTTTTATGACATAAAACATTAATCTTATCATTCAACTTCGCAAAATTTTTCAATGACTAATATTTAAGCTTAATGCTATTTACAAAGTTTTTCATAATTTGTCTTCTATCTTCCTTTCCAACCTCTTTTCTTACCACTCCTACTTCCCTAGTCCAACAGTCATATTAAATCACATGTTTCCCTGAACGAACCAAAATCAAATGCTTCCATTGCTTTCCAAATGGGGTTCATCTGCCCAGGAGCCCAGCCCCTTCTTACTGACCTACCTACATACCTACCTACACAGACACACACACAGACACACACACACACACACACACTCACACACACACACACTCTAACACATACATGTGTAAATTTCTCTGTCATTGTGAGCTTTTGAAACAGTTACCTTCTCTGGGAAAACATTCCTCACTGGTACCAACTGCACTGGACTAATTGTGTCTCTGCTTTACATGCTCACAGTTCCAGACCCCTTTCAAACATGATAACGCAAACTCCTACAATTTTGAAGCTAAAGAAATTTAAATAAGTATGAAATATGTTTAAACCTAAACTCAATCTCATTGAAGAATGAAAGATCCTGAGAGTCAACATTCACTGAGATCATATATTACATCAGACACTATGTAAAATACTTTACAAACAATAAAGAGTCATCAAGAAGTTTATTCGACTCACATTTTCTGCCTTTATTTCCTGTCATATAAAATTTATATTTTAAGTCTGAATATAATCATGATATTTAAGTTGTCCAAATTACTGAGTCTAAGATTTGTTTTCCTCCTTCTTGCTTCAGTCCTGTGAGGTAGATTAATTCTTAGGCCAAAAAACCTGATTTACTGAGCTTAATGTGTTCTGCTTTAGCAAGACCATGAAACAGGTCTAGCATCCTCAGTATCTTCCTAAGGTCGGTTATACAGTTGGCAAGGGACAGATGCTGGATTAGGACATGAGGGACCTCAACGCAGTCCCCATCTTTTAATTGCTATTCTGTATTGCTTCTTGCTGGGTAATATTGCCACTCTTTATCCTCAACTTCTGGCTATTTTCTCAATAATTTTTCTCTAAGTGGTAAATATTTTCAGTTTCTTTGAACAAATTCTAAGAGTTTTATGTCCATGTAAACTATGACTATAATAATTTGAAATTAATTTTGTGTGAAGTTGGTGAGTGCCTAAATGCATGCTGGTTAAAAATAAAAACAAGCCGGGCATAGTGACTCATGCCTGTAATCTAGCACTTTGGGAGGCCAAGGAGGGTGGATCACGAGGTCAAGAGATCGAAACCATCCTGGCCAACATGGTGAAACCCAGTCTCTAATAAAAATACAAAAATTAGCCAGGCGTTTGGCACCCGCCTGTAGTCCCAGCTACTCGGGAGGCTGAGGCGGAAGAATCACTTGAATCCAGGAGGCAGAGGTTGCAGTGAGCCAATACTGCGCCACTGTGCTCCAGCCTGGTGACAGAGCAAGGCCCCGTCTCAAAAATAAATAAAAATAAAAACAAAAAAACATATACATGTGACCCATGGACTACCATGGAATAATAAATAAGTAGGTCACAGCTTCCCAAAAGATGATTATGTAAAAAGTACATAGCATAATGTACTAATTTTCAGGGGAGGATCAGTGACTGCTCTCCACTGAGAAATATCTCCCACACTTCCCACTTGCTTTGATTCATTTGAGCCATGAAACAACAGGTATTTCTAATTTAATATAAAGACTGGCTCCAGTATTTTCATCCTTATTTCTAGTAACAATAACCTTCTTCATTGTTGCTAAGTTATCTCATCAACGCATACAAACTAGCATTTTGTCAGTATTTCAGGTAAAATAAAAACTATACAAATAGGTAACCAATGAAAATTTTGTCTGCAGAATGTCCTGGAATTTTTGAAGTTTTAGCACTCTTTGCAGTTCAACTATAGAAGATGTTAAAGGTCCACTTGCATACATCTTCCTACATCCATCATATTCAATTCAATTCAGACTTGTCCTAGGCATTTGAAAAAAGGAAGTTGTGAAGTTGCTGATACAGTCCAGAATGAGGAATATGAGTTAGAAGTAAGTATATACACTGAAATCAAGTTGCAGGAAGTAGTGTAAGAGCCCTATTAGACAAAGATTGGTTGTTTTCTGGCATGTAAATGTGCTTTCCTATTTTAAAAATAAATAAGCTTTTAACTTTACAAAGCTCCTACTGTTTCCAACATATTTTTCAGTAGTGGATGGAAAAGAGGTGTTGATTTTTCTTTCTATAAATGGACCATTAAAATCCAAGGGAAGACCTCAAAATACACATGAAAATAATATTAATTTTAAAGTAGGGGCACCACACACTGAGAAGAAAATTGGGAAATGGCTACTTAAATGTTAGCAATTTATGACCTAGGAGGAATGCATACTGATTGGGAAGGCAGAGGCTTGAATAGTATCAAGATATAAATAGAACTGATCAAACTGAAATAACAGGAAAGGCAGTCACATAATCATCATATAAGCAGTATAAATAATACCAACTATTTGAAGGTAAAAAGCATGTGCTTTAATCATACTTACTATTAAAAAAAAATAGATCAACCAAATGAAAATAAAAGACAACAAGTGATTGGATAAGCAAGCCTCAAGACTCCCCGGACCTACATTATGTCTTCTGAAAAATGAAGGGATCAGGTGAAATGATCTGAATATCAGAGATTTATAACATTTTAATGATTCTAAAGCTGCTTAAGGACTGCACAGTAAATTGTGGAGGAATACTGATTGTAAATTTCAGATCCGGTTAAATGCCAATTTCTTTCAAATACGGGAAACTTAACACTCCCTTTTGCAAAAAATACATTGATTTGAGAAATTATGTGTCAAAATATTATGAAGTTGAATCAATACAAATGTAGATGCAAATATGTTTTGAGTTTAGAAAGAGGATTTAGATATCATAAGGTTAAAATTAAAGTATTAAACATTCTAGAGTTTTAATCCAGAAATAGTAATTTAAAAGATGGCAAGTTAATATTTTATAAAAATGCAAATTAATTTAATAGTAATAGTATAATTCATAAAGCAATCTACATATGTAATTTGATATTACTTACAAAAAAATCTACATGATTTATATGGACTATAACTTTAAGATAGGTCCTTCATTTTTTCTTATCTATTTACTTTGTAGTTTCTTTAAATAATATTTTAATTCTCTTAGGTAGAACATTTACTATCATATGTAAACATATATTTTTGTATGTTTATTATTTCATTTGGTTGTAAATGAAGGAGCAAAGAAGAGCCAAACAACTGTTTACTTCTACAATTTTTGACATTTCTTAAAATTCTTAAAATTACTGTTTCCCCCTTTTTAAACCTATAATATTAATCAGAACTGAAATATCTTGAGATTGTTTAACATTCATATTACATTAATAATATCTCACCATCTCCTTCAAGAAGCCTAGTTTTCCACAAATACCTACCTATTCCTCAGATACATATCAAGCTCCCTCTCACGACATCTTTTTTGTTCTTTTTTTCTAGTACTTCTGACAGCACCAAGGATACAGCCTTCTATTCGCATACAAGGAGTTCCTCAAAAACTCCTTGATGGCTTATTCTTCTTTGACTTACTGGACCCATGTAGTGCATGTTTTTAATAAATGTTTGGAGAATGTCACTAATATGGAGAAGGAATATGAGAGTGTTGCATGTATTAAAACAAAATGAAAGAAGTTTTAAACACATATTTTTATAGCAACATAATACAAAAATGTTGTAGAAATTGATCAAATGCCCATTATTTTTCTTTTGCAGGCAACTAAGAGAATCATGTGGATCACATTGTGTTCCTTCCAGAAATCTAGAAAGCCTCAGATATTTGCTGAAGCCTTTTGTCAATTACAAAATGACATGAGTTATTTTTATAATTAGAATGTTCTGTGGAATAGAGGATTACATATCTAATGCTAATTAGAATTTATTTAAAAACTTCTTACTCTTTAGAACTAGTTTCAGCATACAATAATATTTATCTTTTCCTGTGAAACTGAAAAACTGAAAGAACCCAAAGCAGATGTGGGAAAAAAATGTTGTAGGTCCAAGGAAAATGTATAAGTAAAGAATTAAAGTTTAGTAACTCTTTTCTAAATATCTAACTTAAAAACTGATTGTGGAAATCTGAATTGTAGATAATGTGGCTAATCAGTAGAAAACTAATGCAGGAGAAACGTACATATATATGAGTATGCATGCAAACTGATGCATACCCACAAGGACCATACAAAAGCAAGTCTGAAGAAAGCTTTAAAAACCTGCTAGTTAATCGAAAGTGAAAGTAGTAAAGAAAAAAAAAAAAATACAGCAGTCTGACACTGTTAAACAAAGCAGTAGGTCACTGACCAAAATGTTTACACTAACTTTGTGTAGACATAGCTTAAGCAAATGTCTCAAGATCAAATGAAATGACCCAAATGTAGACTATGGGGCTTTGTGTGGTCAGGGTGGAGAGTGAGTCACACACACACACACACCCCTGAGAGATTTCCATTAAAAATGATAATACTCCTAAACATTCCCTGAGAAGTGAACTGTGTATCTGTAATCAAGCAAAGGTTTTTTTCCTTTTTAAATAAGATATATCTTTTTTAAAATTTTTATTTATTTTTGTTTGTTTGCTTTTAAATCTCTTTTTTTTTATTATTATACTTTAAGTTCTGGGGTACCTGTGCAGATTGTGCAGTGTTGTTACATAGGTATACACATGCCATGGTGGTTTGCTGCACAAGCAAAGTTTTTAAAGCATTTGTTCTAAAATTCATGAGAATTATTAGTCTATGACCTCTTGTGCATTTACTCTATGTTGGATGTGCAGCTCTTAGATGAATGTCTGTAACATGGTAGGTGCTCAATAAGTGTTTTTTTGCATTAATATAATTATATTGATATGCAGAGTCAAGGAAGAATGTATATTTCTATTAGTAAGAAAGGAGAATTACCACAGCTATTGAAGAATTAGACAAATTTTACTAGAAATTACACATGCTCAAATATATTCATAGGATAATTATCTTAAATTATGAAATACAATCAAAACAATCTGAATGTGCATCACTTGGGAGGCGGTTCTAGAATAGCATTGTAAACCAAGAGAGGAATAGTGCACAATCATTAAAATGCATGATTAAACTTATATTTAGTAACATGGAAAAACATTCAGAATATATTGCCAATAAAATAGGAAAAATTGTGTAGTGATTAAAGATAAGGGCTCTTGGAGTCAGTTGGCTTGGGTTCACAGTCCAGTTCAGCCTTTCTGCTAAGTGGCCTTAGGCAAATCAATTTTTTATACTTCAGTTTCTATTGAAAAACTGCTACATTATTTGTATAACCACGTACAAATCAGTGTTTTGAAGTAGGTATAAATTTGTAAAATAATCTTAAAAAATGTCTTCTGCTTGCAGCCAAGCTGGTACTGGAAAAGGCAATGATAATTCATCTGAGAAAGGTAATCATGGTGTGATGAAGAAGGCTTGCATGGAACCAGAAGAATGGGCAGAGGTTCCTCTGCAAAGTAAGTTCATGATCTGCCCCTGGGTAGGGTCTTCAACTAATCATTCATTTTGGGAAAAGAATGATGAAAGTAACATTTATTTTATTAATTTTTACCCAAAGGCTCTTGGCTCCTTAATCCAAAATTTACCAAGGGCCTAGATAGGTGATGCTGACTGCATACTGAAGAACTACTGTGAAAGATGTCTTTCTAGCATAAGGTTATCCTGAAATTATCAGCTACTTTAAATAGACACTTTTCTGTAGCCTCTAGAATGCTTAAACTACTAAACAAATTGCTGTAAAGGTTAATTTAATTTATTCCAAGAAAGACAAATAACTCCCTAGCTGGGAGCACCCATGCCAGAACAATAAAAAGCAAGCTCTCTTTCTACCTCTGATAAGTTAAAGAATAACACGTTTCAGCAGCATTTTCAAACATTTGCATTTGCATAAAGCCACAGATCAGAAGAGTTACTTTTATTGCTTTACAATTCAAAAATCAACTCTCATTCACCGTTTCAGTTATTTTAACAGATGTTCTGTTCATCATTCCCAGGTCACCGTGTACAGTGTACATGTTTATATAATTATAAGAGAAAAGAGGTTAAAACATTGTGCCTCATCCAATACTGTCAAAATGAACCCATACAACACTTCACACAGGGGAACAGCAAAAGAGTAAATGCAAGCACTATAAATATACATAAGCTGCAACCAAAACTGTTTCTCAACCCAACTTTCAAAAATGGATTTCTCCCAATAGACATATAAGAGCTAACATATATCCTTATCTGCCTCCTGTGACCTAGTTGAAGGCAGCCTAGAGGCAGAGATGGAATTTCTACTACATTTGTAGGATGCCATGAATATGTATTTAGATTTTATCAGAGGACAACAAATATCCCATATACCTAATTTGAGTAAAAGCACCATTTGTTTTTCTTCTCAATACCTGTTTGTGACACAGAAAATGTGGCACAAAGTACACCTCGGAGAAAAGCTGAGAAAAAGTTATTTATGGACAGATTCATGGAATAAAGATACTGAGAAAATGGTACAAATTTAAACAAAGCAATTTTTCCTCTAATGCAGGAAAGGCTTGGTATGTTACGTACACTGACTGCATCTAAATCCACCTGAGTTTTCTCTGGTACCTCTTGTTCGAATTTTATATATTTAAGTGCCGATACAATATAAGGTGTCTAAGCACAGTATAACATATTTAAATGAACTCACAAGAACAAATAAAAGGCATCTTAGTTATGATAAGTGCTTAACAAGGAGGTGGCTCCGAGTCTGGGGTTCTAGTTCTAGTTCTGCTATTATTAGCCAAATGAACTTTAAGCAAGTCAGTTAAATGTTCTTGGCCTTAGTTTACCTAGCTGTGATCTGAGGAGCTTGAAGGACTCTAGGGAAAAAAGCCTCATGCTGTTCTATTTTATTTGCCTAACTCCACTGCCCAGAACGATGCTGAGCACATAAAAGATTTCAGTGATTCCAATATTCATGGAAATAAATGAGGTCATTACTAAACAGATTAGTGAATAAAGGTACCCATAAAATCCTTGCCAATCTAATTTATCTATGACATTAGGTGACTAATTTTTATAACAAACAACATGTTTAAAATTAAATCCTATTTCTAAGAAGAATGTGTATTTTCTGAAATGGATAATAATAGTGTCTAGAAAGTAATATTATAATGCCACAACCTAAGTCCCCTGTCCATGCAGTTTGAATCATGGACCTGTCTGGAGAAAGCAAAGTTAATATAATGACTTAGCTGAGTCATCCAGTGAGAGTCCAGTAATATGAGCAAAGTTGCAGACCTCATCTGTGATCAAATTTCCACTGGTGGTGACTTAATTAACCATTGACCTTGTACTGAACAGCAGAAACTGTAACTATGGATTTCTGTCAGCCTACTGCGTTTCTTGTTAATGCCACATCTTATCCAAGAAGAGAGAGTGAGCAGTACTTTCTAGAAACAAAGTGTATTTGAAATAATCCAGTAATTATATTTCTACCCTGTGATATTATTATGTTAATCAGTTGCTCTCTACAAAGTCAACCTCTATGGCTTTTATTCAGGCTTAGAAAAAAACAAAAAGAAATAACACTGATTTGAGCCTCCACCAAGGCAATGACTGAAGGCATATAGTCACCTTGTACTAACATGACATCTAAATATCTACATAAAAAACAAAAAAAACATGTAGTTAAATATAT
>NW_022436946.1:47752320-47779680 GCF_009761245.1 Sapajus apella
GGTCCAGGGTAGTTAAAGATTTTTAAAATCACATCCAACATCTAGCAATTTAAAATATAATTATTTAAGCTTTATTTTAATTTTAAATACCTGCTTTAATATGGATAGATATTGGAAAGGAGGAGAAGAAAAAAAAAGAAAAAGGAAGAGAAGGAGGAAAAGAAGAAAGAGAAAATAATATTGAAAGAACTAACGAATCCAAAGCACTTGGTAATTAACACTGTTTGCGTAAGCATGCATGGATTTACCACTGGGTGAGGAAAGTATTAGTACTGATCCATTTTTCAGATGAGTAATCAAGTCTCACTCAGAGAAATTAAGTGACTTGTTTAAGATCACACAGCAGGGATGCAATATAGCTGGGACTTAAACTCCGGTCTTCTGAACATAAGCATCAAGCCTTTCGTTTGCATTTTAGCCAAAACATATGTGTTGTGTTTAGAGGTAGCACAAAACAGAAATAGAGTTAAAGAACAAAAATGGTAACAATTCATCTGTCATAGAATGATATCCAGCCAAAAGGGAGGTGTCAAAATTAATGAAATTGTTTCATCCCCTAATTATATAAGATTCCAAAAATCATGAGCAAGGGTAAATCCTTCCCATTTTACTATATTGTTCTTGTCACTTGTCCTAATTTCTAGGCCTGTTTTAAATTTGAATGTTCAAGCTACTTGCTGGTTTGAGGACTTATATTTAATTTTACCTAAAAAAGAAAGCTAGTCAATATTATGTTTTAAATGTTACTTATTACTATAAAGAAATTAAGATACCATATCTTGCTTAGCAAAGAACAGAAAAAAGCATTTATCACCAAATAGGTCATTACATATCTAAATAAATTATTGGCTTTTTAAACTATCATTATGTGGATAATTAACCAATATTCTTGTCTTCTCACAGCCCTTCAAATAGCATAGTTTATCATCCTCGGCTTTGAAACTTCCCTGTGGCCATTGATTAAAATGAATAAAATGAGTGTTACAAAATTTGGAAAATGTCTATTCTTCTTAAAGGCAATATTTACTCCTGCCAAATTCCAACAGCACTTAGAGCTATGCCATTTATCACTTAATTATACATTGTCTTGCCTTGTTCTTTACTTCTGTCATAGTTTCATGTGTATTAAATTAGGCTCCCAGGAAATCTCATAACTCCAGAAGGGCAAATGGAAGATGCCTAAAATTTTTAAAACTGATTTACTATTGACTGTCAATATCATCCATTAGACATATCCATATACATGCAGCTGTTATATTACAATTACATATTATATTTTTTATTTTTAAATACTTTAATTTTATGAGAGAGTTTAAGCAGAGTTTTCAAATTGTATTAGCCTTTTAATGAGAAACAAGGGTTTCAATATGCTTTTTAATTTTCTGGGATAATTTGTAACTAACCTTTTCTATTCCTAACAAAGATAAATCCTTGAAAGAATTTTATTTTTAGTACAGTACTAGTATGCTACTATATATTTTCAGAAAAATTATAAAGACAAAACTTTTTTTACTTTATATGATTATTATAAAGTAATTATTGTACTTATATTTACATGTTATATGGACACAGTATCCCCTAACCACTAAAATCCACTCTGAATATAAAGTACAGTTGTGAAACTTAAAAAAAAAATGCATGCACACAATTCTTTTTTCTTATTCTTAGCAATTATAAAAGTAATTATGAACAAGACTGTTGGTCAGATGTGTGAAATTCCTGGTTGTTAAAGCCCCAGCTCATAGCCTCTGCTTTAATGAAATATGTCATACAATACATAGCTCTCTAATATCGTTTAACCTATAAATTGTGCTTCTGACCCTTTCATCACTCAAACAGAGAATACAAAGAATATAATTCATTATAAATTCATGGAGCTTCTAAAACATGAAGAGATACTGGTTACAATTCATTCATGAGTTATTTTCAGTTTATGAAGAAAGGGCTTGTCAAAAGAGAGTAAAAAGCAAAAGTATGTTAAATCATAAAATTATGTTCATACTTTGTGGAGAGTGGCCTTTAAGTTTTTTCACAAATCGCTTTAACCCCAATCTCACTCCATTCTTAAAATTAAGTAACTCTTCTTTCTTATCACATGATCTTCAGTATCCCAACCAAAATTCTTGCTTTCCAAATCGCAGTTATGTATTCCTCTCTCCTCCGATGATCTACAAGACCCTGTCTTATCCACTAACTTATACTTCTATCCTCTTTCTTCAGTCCTCTAACAAAATTCTCACTTCCTTCTAAGGTAGTTGTAATTAAGTTAGGTAAATAACTACTTATCCCTTTGGCTTGATGTGACTATATGGGAACTTGTGAAATTCTATTGTATTCAGTTGATACTGTGGGTGTACATGTTGATTATTTACTATCTGAGGTCTATTTTACATCCAGTGTTTTCAGGTATCTGATAAGATCTTTAAGATTAGGGATTATGTCATTGATTTGACTTACGTCTGCTCAAAGGAACATTATATACTAAAATAATAATTTGCACACCAATAAGGCAAACTAAGGCAACAATGGAATGTATTCAACGAGAAGTATGTTGAGCTCTTCTGTAAGACCCTGCTATAAGAAAGCAGAAGATACAGAGAAGACAGAGATAACAATCTTGCTTTGAAAAATAATTTTCTTTGATTAGAGCTATGACTAATGAGATGCAAATCACTCAACAATTCAAATAGAAGATGACTCCATATTATATTGAACATTGTCCCTTGGGAGAAGTGTGAAAGCAGGATTGTTTCTTTCTATACTGATTCTAGTTAAACACTACTTACTGGCTTTTTATTTTATTCTAGAGTTACATAACATAACAAGGAAGGGTGCAGGTACAAAAATATTCTGAGTTGCTTGGCTCCAATCCAGGCATTGAAACATAGACCTTCTGCAAGTCATCTAATCAATGGACTCAAAGTCTTCATTTATACAATGTAGGGAGATACACTGTATAATCAATAAACAACCCTCCATCTCTAAAAAAAAAAAAAAAAAAAAAAAACCTAAACATTCATTTATTCTCTCCCTCTGAATCAGTATAATTCAAATTTTTAAAACATAAGAAATAATGAAATAATTTCTGCTTAAGAGGTATTACCTTGTGTCTTAGACTATTAGAAAAAGAAGAATTGTTTTTCTGTTCAGGAAGGTACAACCCTATATACTGCGTATATACAATGAAAGTGCAGAAGATTCTCTAAGATTAACCACATGCTTGGCCATAAAGCAAGTCTCCATAAATTTGAAAAAAATTAAAATTATACCAATCATTCTCTCAGGCCATAGTGGAATAAAAATAGAAATCAACACCAAGAAGATCTCCTGAAACCACACAATTACATAGCAATTAAACAACTACAACTTGCTCCTAAATTACTTTTGGGTAAACAGTAAAACTAAGGCAGAGACCAAAATAATATGTGAAATAAATGAAAAGAGATACACAACATACACCAAAATCTCTGGGATGCAGAAAAAGCAGAGTTAAGAGTAAAGTTTATGGGCTAAATGCCTATACAAAAATGTTAGAAATATCTCAAATAAACAATCTAACATCACACCTAGGGAAAATAAAAAAAAACAAGAACAGACTAACCTAAGCTAGCAGAAGAAAAGAAATAACTATAATTAGATAGGAACTGAATAAAATTAAGACCCAAAATCCACACATAAAAATCAATAAAACCAAAAGTTGGTCCCTTGAAAGAATACACATGATCAATAGATTGCTAGCTAGATTAACCAAGAAAAAAGAGAAGCTTCAAATAAGCACAATCAAAAATGTCAAAGGTGGCATCACAACGAACCCCACAGAAATACAAAAGATCCTCAGAGACTATTACGAACACCTCTATGCCTACAAACTAGAAAATCTATAGGAAACAGAAACTCCTGAAACATACAACTTCCCAAGATTTAATAAGGAAGAAACTGAAACCCTGAGCAGATCAATATTGAGTTCTGAAATTGGAGCAGTAATAAAAACCTACAAATTGAAAAACATTGCAGGCCAGATGGCTTCACAGCCAAATTCTACCAGTTGTAAAAAGAAAAGCTGATACCAATTCTACCAAAACTATTCCAAAAAAATCAAGAAGGAGCGTTTCCTACCTAACTTATTCCATGAAGCCAGTATCACTCTGCTACCAAAACCTAGCAGAGACACAACAAAAAGAGTAAAACTACAGCCCAATATCCCTGGTGAACATAGACACAAGAATCTTCAGCAAAATACTAGCAAACTAAATCCATTAGCACATCAAACAGTTAATTCACCACGATCAAGTAAGGTTCATTCCTGAGATTCAAGGTTAGTTCAACATATGCAAATGAGTAAATATGATTCACCATATAAAAAGAACTAAAACCAAAAATCATGTAATCATCTCAACAGGCACAAAAAAAGCATTTGATAAAATCCAACATCCTTCATGATACAAAACCTCAACAAACTAGGCATCAGAGTAAAATACTTCAAAATAATAAGAGCCATCTATGACAAACACATAGCCAACATCATATCAAATGGGCAAAAGTTTGTACAATTCCCCATGACAACTGGAAGACGACAAGGATGCTTACTCTCACCACTTCTATTCAACACAGTGCTGCCTGTGGCTAGGCCAGTACTGGAAGTCCTAGCCAGAGCAATCAGACAAGAGAAATAAATAAAAGGCATTCAAATCAGAAAAGAAGAAATCAAACTATCTCTCTTCACTTATGATATAATTTTATGCCTAGAATACTCTAAAGACTTCACCAAAGGGTTTCTGTAACTAATAAACAACATCAGTAAACTATCAGGATACAAAACCAATTACAAAAATCAGTAACATTTTATATGCCAATAATGCTCAAGCTGAGAGCCAAGTCAAGAATGCAATCCCATTTACAATAGCTCCCCCCCCCCCCAAAAAAAAAAAAAAAAAAAAAACCCAGTACATTACATCTAACCAACAGGGTTAAAGTTCTCTACAAGGAGAACTACAGACCACTGTGTAAAGAAACCACAAGTGACACAAACAAATAGAAAAACATTCCATGCTCATGGATTGAATGAATCAATATTGCTAAAATGGTCATACTGCCCAAAGCAAGCTATGGATGAAGTGCTATTCCTTTCAAACTACCAATGACATTACATTTTGGGGCTAATTACAGAACCAATAATTAGCCCCAAAATCCTAAGCACTCCTAAGAAAAAGAACAAAGCCAAAGGCATTACATTATCTGACTTTAATCTACACTATAAGGCTACACTAATCAAAAACTATTGTACTGGAAGAAAATCAACCACATAGACCAGTGGAAAAGAATGGTGAACCCAAAAATAAAGCTGCATACCTATAGCCATCTTATCTTCAACAAAGTTGACAAAAATAAGCAAAGAAGAAAGGATTCTCTATTCAATAAGTGGTGTTGGGATAGCTGACTAGCTGTATGAATAAAACTGGATTCCCACCTTTCACTTTACACAAAAATTAAGACAGATTAAAGATTTAAATGTAAGACCTTAAACGGTACGAATCCTGGTAGGAAACCTAGAAAACATCATTCTCGACTTTGGCCTTGAGAAAGAACATATGACTAGGTCCTCATAAACAATTTCAACAAAAACAAAAATTGACAAGTGGGACTTAATTAAATTAAGGAGTTTCTGCACAGCACAAGGAACTATCAACAGAGTGAACAGACAACCTACAGAATAGGAGAAAATAATCACAAAACATACATTTTACAAAGGTATAATTCCAAAATCTATAAGAAGCCTAAACAATTGAACAAGCAAAAAACAACCCCAATTAAAAAGTAAGCAAAAAAATGTAAACAGACACTTTTCAAAAGGAGACATACATGCAGCCAACAAGCATATGAAAAAAAGCTCAGTTTCACTGATCATTAAAGAAATACATATCAAAACCACAATGAGATACCGTCTCACAGATGTACGTGAGAATGGCTATTATTAAAAAGTCAAAAAAACTATAGATGCTAGCAAGTCTGCAGAGTAAAGGGAATGCTTATACGCTGTTGGTGAGAATAGAAATCAGTTCAGACATTGTGGAAAGCAGTTTGGAGATTTCTTGAAAAACCTAAAACACAACTATCATTTGACCCAGCAATCCCATCACTGGGGGTATATCCAAAAGAAACTACATAGTTCTACCATGAAGACACATGCACTTGTATGTTCATTTCGGTACTATTCACAACAGCAAAGACAGGAAATCAACGAAGGTGCCCTTCAATAGGGGATTGGATAAAGAAAACATAATACATATACAACATGGAATACTCTGTAGCCATAAAAAAAAATAACAAAATGGTGTCTTTTGCAGTGACATGAATGCAGCTAGAGACCACTATCATGATAAATTAATGTAGAAGCCAAAAACGAAATACCACTTGTTCTCGCTTATAAGCGGGTGCTAAATATTGGGTACTTGTGGACATAAATATGGAAGCAATAGACACTGGGGACTGCTATAGTGGGGATGGAGGGAGGTAAGGGAACAAGGGTTGAAAAACTAACTGTTGGATACTATGCTCACTATCTGGGTGAAAGGATCATTAATATTCCGAACCTCAGCATCACACAATGCACTCATGTACAAACCTACACATGTACCCCTGAATCTAAAATAAAAGTTAAAACTATTTTTTAATTATAAAATTTAATGTTGAATAATAGTGAATTGACCCCTAAAAAATAAAATTGTGATGATCAATTTTCACAGGAACGAGAAAACTAACTGACCAAATGAGGATATAATAGCCTCTGGTGTTAAAATCTGCTACTTGCTTTCTTTAGCAGGGAAGAAACAATTTTACTTCAATTGCTGACCACTGAATTCCTCTGGTGGTCCCATTTGTCTCTGTTTAGTGAAAGTCATTGTAGAACACTTTTTTTCTTTTGGTTTTCCTTTTCCTTTTTTTTTTATTATAAAAGAAGAGGGCCCTAGAGCAAGACAATAATGGAAAATAATATTTAGTGAGAGCTTTCTACCACACCATGCTTTTCTAAATCCTTTACATTCATCAGTTCATTACAAGCTTGCAAAAAAAAAAAAAAACAAATAAAAATGTAACTGGGAAGAGAAAAGTTACATAAGTTTTCTAGTATTACAAAGTTAATAAAGTAGGGGAGGACTTGTGCCAATTAAGGCTCAATCCGGATCACACATCTTTAAACATTGAACTGGTGTTGCCCACAGGAAGAGTTGAGACAAAAGGAAAGACAAACTGCTCCACTCATGAAGTATTAAAGGAGGTTGTATACAAGGGCAAATGAACTAGGAAGAAGATTGAAAAGGGGGTACTGCCGTGATTAGCTAGCTCAGCAACAAGCCGGGTTTATATACAAGCAAGAGAGAATACAAGTGAAAATGCAGGAGGAAAGAGAGCATTATCCAAATGAAATTTAAAAATAGAAAGGCTTAATATTCAGTTCAGTTGAAAAGTTACAAAACATTTTCTAGCCATACAGTCACTCAGCACATTCTGCCATAACTGATGTCTTTGTGTGGGTGGCATTTGGGATAATCAAGAAATAGAGATTTTGTTCACATTTGGGGTGATGTCATAACAGCTGCCCGACCAGATTGAAATGGGAGAATTCAGAGAAAGCAACTATAGCCAGAGGTGACTCAGTAAAATACCAGCCCCACCCCCAGGACAGAATCCTCAAAGATATTGAAAAGACTGAGTGGCCCCGGTGGCATCTTGGTTATACTTCAATGCTATCTTTTTAACAACTCTTCTACTAAAAGCAGAGAACATCCTTGCTCTAAAAAGGAAGAAAGGGTGATGCCAGGGGGGCATGGCATGCTCAGGGACCCTGCAGGAAACCGAATGGGCTCTGAAGACTTCACTTTAACTTTGTTTAAAACTGAAGAAATTCTAAATTCATTCATTCAACAAATTAGTATTCAGAATCTTCTTAGTGTCAGAGTATAGAGCACTGAACAAAACAGATAAAAATTCCTGTGCTCATGACGTCTACATTTCAATGGGCTTAAATTCTGAGTCAGTATTAACCACTAACAATCTTAAATAATGGTGAACCAAGTGCTGACTTTTCAGTATACACTAAAATCAACACAAAACTTAAATTCAGACAGGGATTTGTTTAAGTTTACATATTTTAGACATTTGTTCACCTTTCATTTAGATTCGGGGGTACATTTGCAGGCTTGTTACAAGAGTATATTGTGGGATTTTGAGGTCTGGGGTACAAATGATCCTATCACCCAAGTAGTAAGCATAGTACCTAACAGTTTTTCAACCTTTGTTCCCCTCTCTCTCTCCCTTCTATTAGTGTCTATTGTTCCTAAATTTATGTTTGTGTGTACCCAATATTTACCATCTACTTATAAGTAAGAGTATGTGGTATTTGGTTTTCTGTGTCAATTTACTTAGGATGATGGCCTCCAGCTGTATCTATATTGCTGCAAAGGACATAATTTTGTTCTTTTCTATGGTTGCATAGTATTCTATGTTGTATAAGTACTACATTTTCTTTTTTTTTTTTTTTTTTTTTTTTGGGAAAAACATTTTAATCCACCAAAAGTGACAAAAGGGAGGTTCTCACAAACAAATTTTTTATAACAATGTAGAGTGCTGGATATTTCCACATATTGAAGAGCAGAAGTTTTGAACAAATATTTCAAATTATTATCCTCTGGTAGGATTTATCTAGCTTAAAAATAAAAATCATTCCCACAGAAAGAAGAATATTTTTCTCTCTTTCCAAATGATATTGGAAATCCCACTCCTCCAAATATATCAGAGAAAATGGTAAAATAGAAATAAATCCTTGCTAGAAGATATTTCTTCTAAAATGCAAATGAGGACACGAAAAAAATCTTCATGAACTGATACTTAGACTAAATGGAATGAAAAGGAATAATGATAATTAAGAGTAGCATAATAGATGGGAAGTTAAGGATAGGAGCACTTCAGAAGTTACATTTTTCTTTTTTTTTCTGAAACAAATGAGTGACTTAAAAGTGACAACTGTTACATATTGAAAGACATACAGACACATAAGTGTTCCACGCAAGTGTTAACAATATGTGGAAATTTGGGAGATATTGACTCAGACAAACCAAATAGTACAAAAGAGTTTTTGAAAAATCTGGGAAAATTGATTATGTGCTTGATATTATTTGGTATTAAGGAAATATTGCTTTTTTAAATAAATAATAATGACATTGTCCTTATACAAGAAATCGTTCATACTTTTTGGAGATACCTGTTGAAGTATGTAGAGGCAAATGATGTGATAGTGGAGATTTACTTCAAAATAAATCTAACACTGAAAAAGAAGATAAAATAAGGGGTGGATGTAGCAGTCTTGAGAAAATCTTAATCATTATTAGGAACTTGCATCTGTGAGGGTTAATTGGATTTTTCTCTTAATGTATGTTTGGAGTTTTTCATTATAGAAATATTAGTATTTTATGATGATAAAAATAATATACATATGTTTTTGAAATTTTTGAGAATACAATAAATTATAAATAAAATAAAATTCAGGTATAATTTTACCATCAGAAATAATTTATCTTAATGGTTTGAGACATATGTTCTAGAAGCTATTGATAGAGACTTTTTATGATTTTGTTTTAATCATGGTAAATATATATGGCAAACTATATAATGATGATCCTTTCATTTTTCTTTTTTGTTTTAGCTCCTTTCTTTCTTTTTTTTTTTTTTTTAATTGCATTTTAGGTTTTGGCCATGTGCAGAAAACAGAAACCCCTTCCTGACACCTTACACTAAAATTAACTCCAGATGGATTAAAGACTTAAACATAAGACCTAACACCATAAAAACCCTAGAAGAAAATCTAGGCAAAACCATTCAGGACATAGGCGTAGGCAAGGACTTCATGATCAAAACACCAAAAGTATTGGCAATAAAAGCCAAAATAGACAAATGGGACCTAATCAAACTCCACAGCTTCTGTACAGCAAAAGAAACAGTCATTAGAGTGAATCGGCAACCAACAGAATGGGAAAAAATTTTTGAAGTTTACCCATCTGACAAAGGGCTGATATCCAGAATTTACAAAGAACTAAAAGAGATTTACAAGAAAAAAACAAACAAGCCCATTCAAAACTGAGCAAAGGATATGAACAGATACTTTACGAAAGAAGACATACATGAGGCCAACAAACATATGAAAAAATGCTCATCATCACTGGTATTCAGAGAAATGCAAATCAAAACTACATTGAGATACCATCTCACACCAGTTAGAATGGTGATCATTAAAAAATCTGGAGAGAACAGAGGCTGGAGAGGATGTGGAGAAATTGGAACACTTTTACACTGTTGGTGGGAGTGTAAATTAGTTCAACCACTGTGGAAGACAGTGTGGCGATTCCTCAAGGACCTAGAAATAGAAATTCCATTTGACCCAGCAATCCCATTACTGGGTATATATCCAAAGGATTATAAATCGTTCTACTATAAGGACACATGCACACAAATGTTCATTGCAGCACTGCTTACAATAGCAAAGACCTGGAACCAACCCAAATGCCCATCGATGATAGACTGGACAGGGAAAATGTGGCACATATACACCATGGAATATTATGCAGCCATCAAAAATGGTGAGTTTGTGTCCTTTGTAGGGACATGAATGAACCTGGAAACCATCATTCTCAGCAAACTGACACAGAGAAGGAAATCAAACACCGCATGTTCTCACCCATAGGCGGGTGTTGAACAATGAGAACACATGGACACAGGGAGGGGAGCACTACACACTGGGGTCTGTTGGGGGGAAATAGGGGAGGGACGGTGCAGGGTGTGGAGTTGGAGAGAGATAGCATGGGGAGAAATGCCAGATGTAGGTGATGGGGAGGAAGGCAGCAAATCACAGTGCCTCGTGTGTACCTATGCAACAATCTTGCAGATTTTTCACAAGTACTGTATTTTCTTTATCTGATCTACCATGATTGGGTACCTAGGTTGAATCCATGCCTTTGCTATTGTGAATAGCTCTGTAATGAACATATAAGTGCATGTGTCTTTTTGGCAGATTAATTTACTTTCCTTTGGGTATATAGCCCATAATGCAATTGGTTATTCAAATGGTAATTCTATTTTCAGTTCTACATCAAGACATTTCTAAAAGGAGCTATCTACTTTGGCTATACTATACTGTTCCAGGGATCACCTGCATTTTTATTGAAGAAAAGTCCTTCTGGGCTCTAGAAGAGCTTTAATTACTGCTTCCATTTCTTTCTCCACACAGTCAAAACATTGCCGCTTTTTAGGGGTTTTTATGATCACTTTCTGAGAAAGTAGCCCAAAGTAAATCAGGTGATATTGATTCTCTCTCATCTAAATCTAGAATATCATCAAGCTCAATTCCCATAAATACCAAATTCTAAATTTCACTCCTTCACCCCTTAAGAAAGAGTTTATTGTACCATACAATGCAGAGTTATGACCTCACAGGATAACATAAATAACCTAGCAATGCTAGACTCTAGTTAAAAAAGAAAAACAAAACAAACAAACAAACAAATAAAAACAATATTTCTTAGATGTTAACACTTTCGGGTAAAAAGGTAAATTTTTAGATGATGGTTGTTAGTAAATATATAAATAATGAAAAAGTCAGCTGAATTCTCTGTGATGCCATCCATTCATTTATTTTTCCTGAGCCAAAAAAAAAAAAAAAAAAAAGAGGGACACAAAAAGAAAAAAAAAAAAAAAAGAATTAGTTTAAAAGCAATTCTGCAAGAGTCAGTTGACCACTGAGAATGTCTTGGTGGCATGATACCCCAAAGGCCTTATGAAAATATTAATATCTAAAATAAGTTTAAAATTTGAAGTTGTTTGCTATTTGATTCATGGGGCTAGAACTCCCAGACACCCTCACACTTTTAGTAAAAGAAATTTTCCACACAATATGCTTGCCTTCATGGATTTGCAGCTGAGGTTTTAAAAAGTACAATTTTTTTAGAAATGAATTATATTTAGCTTAACACCAGGGCAGAGGTAAAGAAAAGGATATAAAACACACAGAAAGAAAAAATTGGTACTGTATAGAACAAAATCAGAACCATAGGTGATGGAGAAAATATAAGGCCCATAAAAACTGGGTCTATGACAGACTGATCACATTCAGATTCAAGGAGTTGGAGACTGCAGATGACTTCTAACATGTGTATATGTTTATGAAAATGTATATACATGCACATATGTAAATATATATGCATATAGATATTTGTGTTTATATGTATATGTCTATATGTATACAGACACGTGTGTTTGTGTCTGTGTATATATACATAATCCCTATTCTTACATTCAGGAAAGTCATAAGACAATGTTAATATGGCTTGTTTCTAGCTACATAGAATCTGACATCATCTATATGGGATGTCAGCAATTTATGGCCTTTAGGCCAAAGCATAGCAGCTATCTGTTTTTATAAAAACAGATTTATTGAAACACAACCACACTCACTGGCTTATACATTCATTGTCTAAGGCTACTTTTGTGCTTTTACAAAGCAGAGTAGAATAGTTGCAACAAACCATATACCCGCAAATTCTAAAAGTCTGTAACTAGTCCTGGTCCTTCACAGTTTGCTAACTGATCTGTACATCATTCCCCTCCTTCTGTCTGTCTCTCCTACCTTTCTTCTCTCCCTGTTTTCCTACCTTTCTCCTTTCATTACTTACATTTTTCCTTTTTATTCCTTTTTTTCATGTTTTTGACCGGTCATCACATTGTCAAAAGTGGCTCTTCTAAACTTTTTAGAATTTTTAAATGTATCGAAAAATCTATGAATGCCTACTTGAGGTTTCTCTGTACCTTCACCTCCTTTCTTTCATTTGTATGTTCCCAGGCTTAGCCACCCACATTTTCCCTGATATAAGAGCTTCCAGATTTTGTTATCTTGCTCATATGCTTATTTGTTTAATTTTTTTCTCTATTCTCCCTTAAAAACATAAAAGCATATAACATAAGAAAAAAAGAGAAAAACACACATAAAGACGTCCCTCCAATTCTGACTTCCTATAATTCACCACCCTATCTGCCTTCAACCATGCTTTTAAACTACAAATATTTCTTTAAACATAACTCATATGTCACTGCCTCCACTTTGTTACCACCCACTTACACTATAAATTCCTTCAACCTTCCTTTGCCTTGCTACTCCACTGAATTTTACTTAGAAGCTACCAAGAGCCAACTCATCACCAATTTTCTTTATTCCTCATTAAGATAATTTTGGTAAGAGATTTTGTTATATCTTTATTGAAACTCTATTCTCATTTCTTTTCTGAGACTAAAAATTCCACTAAGTAAAATACAACTTTTCCTCAAACATATGCTATATATTTCCTTGTCCTAAACCTATTTTATAGTTGTGCTTTCTCTGAAAAACTGCTTTTTGTGTGGCACAAGCACTTTCTACTCCAAGTTGTGATATGATATATCCATCAACTATAACTCCAGGAGGATAGGAAAATGTCTTTTTTATTCACTGTTGTGTCTCCAGCATCAGTTACATGTCAAATACTAAATAACAATGAAACAGATATATTTACTATCTGAAAGAAAATTCAGAGATCATCTATTCCAATCCCACTGACTTTCCCATGTTGAGAGAATAAATTACTGATAAAGCTGACACACTCAAGCTTATTCCAGTGTGTTCGGTTCAACCTTTTAATGCTACCTCTATTATATTGATACATTGTTATGGAATGTTTTCCTTTTCAAGGTATCTTAATAAAGTAATGCCTCGTTAAATTAGGAAACTCACTTATTGTGGATTATCAGAAATTGTGAATTTAGGTTAATGTTTTATCTCAACACCCGACATTTCATAATATACTTTGTTTTTTACATATGCTTCTATTTCTTAGAAGATTTTGTTCATGTGATGTAGGTATCCCTCAAAATACATACATTTTTCATGGCAGGGGCATATTCATTTTAAAGGAATACTTACAGCATAATCTAGCTGAAAAATTCTGTAAAATTTTCCAATAGCATGAGGAAAAAAATAATATACTCCAGATGTGATATTACACCTAAAGTATGAAACTGTCATCTGCTCAGAAACTAAACCTTGCTCATTGGGAAGTAAAAAATGAAAAAGTCAACTTTAATATTACTTGGAGTTATCTTTTGGCAGAATAATCTAAAACACCTAATTTTATGAGATTGTATTGCCTCAAATATAAGCTCCCACACATCCACTAAAATCTGTTGACTGTATTTCCATTTTAGGCTCTGTAAAAACAGAAATAAACTCTGTTACTTGAAGAAGTTTATAATATTGTGAGAGAGGAATAATAGCATTAAGCAGCTGGACTTTAGTTTTCACATATAAATATGGAGATAAAAATTCCTCTCCTGCCTAACTCATGGTATGTTTGAAAGAGTCAGAGGAACAGTGAAAGCACTCTGTAAAATATAAGTAACTATAGAAATCTTAGTTATGATGATAATGATGTTCATTACACGATAGCAAATTATTAAAGACCAGAATATATGAAACATAGTGAGGTCTTTGGGAGAAATCAACTTATAGCAGAGAGTTAGGGAAATCTTTATGAAGGAAATTACTCCTATTCCCATCATCACCTCCATCACTTTATATCCAGACTGGAAATTACCTATCAGTGATCTACTTGCCCCCAGTTACTTCGTATTCTAAATCTATTATGCCAACACCAAACCAAATTCTTACTTAAATCTTCACTATCATTGTATCAAACACCTTCAAACATCCATAGGATCCCAGAAGCAGTCTAAATTCCTTATTTGGAAGTATTTCAGCCTTGTCTCCAACTTTTCAGTTTCTCTGACTCTCCACTACAGCTAAACTCCTGTAGCAACAATTGCCTAAATAATTAATTTGGTAATTTATTTTTATTTGTTCCAGCAAAGAATTAATGTGGCTCATTTGGCAATTAATCATGTAATGTAATTCCTTACAGCATCCATTATGCTGTTCCATCAAACTGTTACTTAAAATTTCTTTTCCTTTATACAGTTTTCATTTTCTAATCTCTCAATGAGATATCAATGGCCGTTACAAATTAGCACTGTGTTTTAATCTTCCACTTCTTTCCATGCCAACCCCCTAGAGTCATACATCTAATTTTGCTTCAATTCAATCCTAGAAATTTATTGTTCAACAATTCTGCAAAGCCAAGTCCTTCCTGCTAAAGAGAGACAATAGACATAGTGCTTGTTTGTGAAAAGCCGTGTGTGTGTTTGTGTGTGTGTGTGTGTGTGTGTGTGTGATATTAGCAATTCTATCCTATGTCTTCCAGATCCCCTTTGAACACTGAAGGCTATATTCCTTCAGTTGGTGAAAATGTTGTCAGCTGGTCCTCCCAGGAATTGCCTCAGCTGAAGTTTCTTACCCAAAGCACACCTCCTTCCTAGGCAACTCACATCTAATAATTGATCAATGCCAGGATGCTAGGACATAAAGACACAGATCCATCACCCCTACTTGCGACAACTGTGAAGGGGTCATCAAAGTTTTGGAGCATTCCCTTTGTCCAATCCTGCCTCTTTCCTTTTCCCTACAGAAATTCCTGCACACTATCACTTCATAGTCTGCTTTCCAATTGTATTAGTCCTTTCTTCCACTGCTGAGAAATACCTGAGGCTTGGTAATTTATAAAGTTTAATTTTGGCTCATCATTCTGCAGGCTGTATAGAAAGCATGGTGCTGGCATCTGCTCCTGGTGAGGGCCTCAGGAGTCTTATAATCATGGCAGATGGCAAAGAGGGAGCAAGAAAGAGATTAAGGGGGACACCAGACTTTTACACAACATTTCACATGAACTAACTGAGCAACAATTCATTCACCAGCAAGGAGGTAGCACTAAGCCATTCATGAGGAATCTGCCCCCATGATCCAATACCTCTCACCAGGCTCCACCTCCAACATTAGGGATTACATTTCAACATGAGATTTGGATGGGACACATGTCCAAACCATATCACCAATTAATATAATCTCTGAAAGCCCATTGTATTTCCTTTTTCACTTGACTCCCAGAAACTCTTAGCTAAACCTTCAACTCATTTAAGGTTGTTAGTTTGTTTGCTTTATAGTCATTTCCCCACCATACTTCATTATTGATTTCACTGTTAGCATGTTAACAGTAAATTTATTATTGTTAATATCACTGTTAATCCACTTCTTATATTTTAATATGTGAATATTATGTACTATTCTTATCAAAATCAGTCTTAAAACATTTTTTAAGATATATAAAAAGGAAGAATAGTCTCGAGGGAAGAAAAGGAGAGAAAAAAAAATAACTTCCCCTTAAAGAAGTATAAAATTCCACAAAGGCTCATGATTTAATATTTAATTGGAAACATGAGAAAATACTTCAATAAGTTGACTTGAGATGGATATTGAGATAGGAGCTGGCAGACAGAGATGAAGGAGTATTAATCTGCATGAGGGGAGGGTAATAAGCTTGGAAAGAATGATGACTTGAGCTAGACAATAATGGATGTTAAGCATTGGAAGAACAAAAGAAGGAGAGAAATACTAAGTGGAAATCGTAATAAATTCAAGTTAAAAAGGTAGAAATGATCATTATTTAGACTTACATGGAAAAATTAAAAAAAAAATAAAACTAGAACAAAAAGATTCACCATCGCTTCTGAAATCATTGCTGCCTCCAGAAAGTCAGAACCTCTCAGAGGATTCTGAAAAACACATTAATTTAAAAAGGTAATTCAGAAAAATACAACATATATGATAGACATTATATGTAAGTCCTTCATTATTATTTTAACAGGTGTCCAAAAGCATCCTCTTTATTTCATAGAAAAGGGTATTTTATTTTTCTGCACTGGGAGATTTCTGCCTACTAACCAACTTCTTACATGGTCCATATGTCAGTCAGGGTCCCACGAAACCACACCAATAATTTAAACAGGAAAAATTTCATGTGAAGAATTATTAACTAGTAAAAGGTAGTTAATGTCTAAAAGGAATGTTTAAAATCTAAAAAATACACGCCTTGCAAATTTAGGAAGAAAATTCTACCTTAGAGTTAGGTAAGAAAACCCAAAGGAGGGGCCAAATTGTAAGCTCTCCCATTCCTCTTCCAGAAAGATAATATTAAGATCTTGTTAGGAAGAGTATGACTACAGCACACAGGATGGCAAAAATGTGAGTGAGGGTATCCTGGGTCAGAGCTGCTGTGCTGAAAGCTGCCTTGTAAGTTGCCGACAATGTTCACTGAAGCACTGTGGGCTGGAGCAGGTATATAGGAACCTGCCTTCTGGATCCCATGGGATGGAGTCAGCCAATCACTGCGGGGTGCTAGAGAAATTTTCCAGGGCTTGAATGGAGAACACACCAAAGGCCAAGCACCACAGGCTCCCCATATGCCCGTCCCCACGTGCATTCTATGAAGGAAAAGGGAGTCATACCAGAACTTGGAAGAGACGCCTTTTCCTCTGCTATACAGTACATTGCTCTCCAATGCTCTTTATTGATAAAACGTAACTTTGAGTTACCCGACAAAGGAGAAATGTCTGTAGGTATTATGTCTAGAAATGTCTGTCTAGTATCATAAAGAGGGAAAAAAGAGGGGTAAGTAGATTTGGAGCTGAGATGCCATAAGCAGATAACTGGTACAGTCAATCACAAAATTATTTTTGGTAAATGAGATTATAAACAAAAGAATAACACATTGAGGAAAAATAAGCCTGAGTTTTCTTCAAATATACTATGTTTTTAAAATAAAGAAATATGTCTAAATGTATCCTGAGTATATTCTATAGACAGAAAAATACATTCAGTTATATATACAATATACAGTATAAACCAAAGGCAAAAATCACTCTACTTTTTTCAGTACATCAAATATTAAAATGTTACTTTTTCCAGATTATAAGAATTCTCTTCAAATATGTAAAAAAGTTGAATTAGTAAATAAATAATCCAGTTACCCAAAGTGCTTGAGTCCCAAATCTTTATTTCCAAACTACTTCTCTCCATGGCTCCAGATACATTTAATCTATCAGCTACTGAGCATCGCTATTTTTATGTCCACTCATTACTTCCAGTTTCAATGCCCAAATCTCAGTCATGAGCTAGTAAACCCATTCTTCAAAAAATTAAAACCAACACTGAGTGTATTTTCTGAGGTGTAAATGTTCTCAACATGGCCTTTTTCAAGCTATGAAAATTTAATAACCATTAAAGCTAATTCTCATGGATTAACCTAGAGGACATCATGTTAAGTGAAACAAGCCAGGCAAAGAAAAACAAATATGGCATGATCTCCCTCAGATATGGAGTCTAAAAGAGTTGATCTCATCAAAGCAGAAAATAGAATGGTGGTTACTGGCAGCTAGAATAGCTGAGGTGGTGGGTGGGTGCTGGAGAGATGTTGCTCAAAGGTTACAAAACTTCAGTTAGATAGGTGAAAAAGTTCAAGAGCTCTATTATGCAACATGGTGGCTAAAGCTAATAATATATTGTGCTTTGAAAAATGCTAAAAGAGGGATATAAAATGTTGCCACCACAGAAATAACTGTGAGTTAATGCATAATTAGCTAGATTTAGTTATTCCACAATGTATACATACTTCAAAACATCATGTTGTCCATGATGAATCCACACAATGTCATCGGTCAATTTTAAAATAAAAACCACAACAAACAAAACTGTTCCTAATTACCTGTTCAGTGTCTTAGTGAATCACCGCCCCCTCCACTCTACTACCCAAGCCAGAAAGGTAGGTTTCATTTTGCATTCTTCTGCCCCTTCACCATCCAAATCACTCTTTATTAATTATAAATGATATAATCATTATATTAATTCTTAAGTTCTGTTTTTTCCCCTAATCTGTCACTTGCCTTTATAATACTGTCATCACCTTACGTTGTGGCATTTTTGTGTTTCACTGGATTCACTGGTATTCTTGCCTTCAGTCTGTCTCTTCCATATATTGTTCACTTAAGCCAGAATGATCTTTCAATGCACACAGATATGGGCCACTTCACTTTTTTTCTTTTCTTTCATGTGTGTGTGTGATGCAATCTCCCTGTGTTGCCCAGCCTGGAGTGCAGTGGCTATTCACAGCTGCAATCACTGTGCACTACAGCTTCAAACTCCTGATCTCAAGTGACCCTTCTGCCCCAGCCTTCCAACTAGCTGGGACTACACATATGTGCAACCAGGCCTGGCTACTCCACTTATCTTAAAACAAGTTTGTGGCTTTTGATATGAATATAAAGATATTTATGGCTCTTGATCACCTTTCTACATTTATCCTGAATTGTACCCTGATCTACTCCGCCCCTGCACACCTCAACCTGCCTCCTCTCCAGTCATTTTGAACTATTTGCAGCTCTCACATGTGACTGCTTTTTCTGGCTTTCAGGCTTTTACACATACATCTTTCCTCAGACTTGATTGTTTTTAGTTCATGCTTTTTTCCATTTTTCTTACCAATGGCTTGATCAATTGTTTAATTCCCCCACTTTCTATTAGCTACATAGTTGCATCTATTTACATTTTGATGATACTTATATTTTAAGTTGTATTCATATTTTACCCTAACAAAATAAAAAGACTAATGGAAATATCTACTTTCCTCCCTAACAGAAAGAACTGAGAATGCTTGTACTGATCTTGCCCATAATAATACTCCCTTATTCCTGTTTTGTATTTTATTTTCTTCCTTATTTTAGCTGCCCCAAAATTATTTTTGAGTCATTATTTATATTTGCCTATTTGTTTATCAATTCTTTGTTCACCATTGTTCATGTCATTTTTTCCACCTGGTTTCAATTTCTTCTTCTTGAAGTGCATTCTTTAGTAGTAGTTCAGAGAGCGTCTGTGCATAGAAAGTTCTGCAGTCTTTGATTGCTTGAAAATAACTGTACTGCAGCCTCAATTCTCATCACCAATTTAGCAACTCTGATTTAGAGTTCCAGTTTGACAATTATTCTTCTTGGCACTTTGAAGATATCATTCGATTGTTTTCTAGCCTCCAATACTGGTTTAGGAAACCTCTGTTGTTTTAACTAATTATAACTTATTTGTTCATATCTACTTAAATTTGCATTTATATAATCTGCTCGTAATTAACTGTGGTTTCCAATCTGAGAATTCATATATTTTATTAACACTGAAAATCTCTCTATCATTAGTTCCTTAATATAACTGCTTCCTCATGCTCTCTCTCAGCTCCTTCTGGAAATCCTATTTCAAATAGATAGGAAGGGAGGGAGGGAGAGAGTTAAGTAGGTAGACAGATAGATTCAGTCTATTCTCCCTATCTCTTAATTATGCTATCATACTTTCTACCTCTTTTTCACTTGTGTCACTCCCAGGTTTTGCTTCCTGGGCATAGTTTTGTCCCTTTGTCCCTTTAAATCATCCCTTATGTTTTGAAATTTTAATATCTATAATTTTCAATTCCAGCAGTTTATTTTGTTCTTTTTCAATTTTGCCTGTTTGTTTTCTCTTTAATATTCATTTTTAAAACCCTACTTTCCTTTACATTTCTTAGTTTTAAACATATCAATCGATTTAACAAATTCTAGAATTATTCTCAACACTGTGAATAAAATGGACAAAAAGATTCTTGCTGTCATTGAGTTTAAATTCATATTTTATGGTCTTTCTCAGGCTGTCCCATTAGTTCAGTTTCTCAGACATGGTTGTTGACTCTTCTATTTGTGCTTTTTTTTTTTTTTTTTTTTTTTTTTTTTGAGGCAAGAGACTCATTCTGTCTCCCAGGCTGGAGTGCAGTGGCAGGATCTTGGCTCACTGTAAACTCTGCCTCCTGGGTTTAAGCAATTCTCATGCCTCTGCCTCCTGAGTAGCTAGGACTACAGATATGTGCCACCATGGCTGGCTGACTTTTTAAATTTGTTTCAATTTTTATTGGAGATGGGATTTTGTCATATTGGCCAGGCTGGTCTCAAACTTCTGATCTCAGGCAATCCACCTGCCTCAGCATCCCAAAGAGCTAGGATTACAGTTATCTACTTGGAATTTCTAACTCTCAGGGTCAATGACTTTTGTCATGGTGCAGGGTGGAGAGGGAGTTGTACTCATATGAGAAGGGAATTTTTTTTTCCCCTGTGGGTCTCTATGTACAGGTAGGTTGGAAATGTTTCTTCAGAGTAGTTTTAGATTTGATTCTGCCAGATGTCTAAGGGGCTTCATTGCCTCAAGGTCACTTTTTATGTTACAATGTCTATTTGGAGATCTCTGTACCATGAGAGGAGCAAAATGTATACATTATATGCTGTGTGAAAATAAGCTTTGAATTTCTATTTCTTAAAGAATTTTTTTTCCCCATTCACACTCTTGGGCAGAGTCAAACTTTTCTTTCTCTTATTCTGTAAGTAGAGAATTTTTTGTCCCTGCTTATGGAAGGCTCATCTATTTCAGGCTTTGGCTTTCTGCAGGGGTTTCGGTTTCAAATTTATGCCCTATGCTGACCTATTGCTTCTTATTCCTGGATGAGAATAAAAGCACACACAGCTAGGTATAGGGGCCCAGTGTCAGGACTAATCTCCCAAACCTCAACCCTAAAACCCAACATTCCACTGTTATAGTAACTTGCAGTGTTAATGCTTTGGCTTTAAGCTCCCTCTTTTGTTTCTTTCCTTTGATTTTATACTTTAATAATAGTAATTTTAAACTATACTCCCCCCCTTATTTAAAAGTTATTCATCATTTGTTGTTTCCAGGAGGCAAAATTTTATGTTAGCTTGCTCTACCACATAACTGCACAGCTCTTACCTCTAATGATACACTTATTCTGTCTTATGTTTTATTATTGTTTTTATTTTCTAAACCATCTATTATTTATATGTGCCTGTTTGCCAATTCTTTGTTCACCGTCTCTCATAATGTGTCACCTTTTTCTACCTGGTTTCAATTTCTTCTTTCATTGCATTCTTTAGAAGTTAATCCACGCTCACTTATACTCTTTGCCTAGAGCACCATATTCACTAGGGCCTTCATATCAAACATCAATTGCATGTGTTATTTCTGCAAGTGGAAACAATGCTATGAATACGCTATATCATATTTACCTAATTGTGTTGTGCTACGTCTTTATTTGTATTGTACCCCCCTTTAGGCTATGAACTGCTTGAGATTATGGTATGCAAATTACTCATCATACAAGATAAGTACATATGACTCTGTAGCCTCTATTTGTTGAATGAGTGAATTACTGAATAAAGACATGAATTTGTTTTATAATAGTGGAACAGTGGACTAACATTCTCGTACATTGAAAATACATATACTAATACTCACATAAACACACATACACAATTTTAGACATTTTTATATCAGTCTTATTTAAAAAAAAACTGTTTTATAGTTTACCAAAAACACATAGCAACACATGATTTTGAAAATTCAATAATGGCTTTGGAGTAAATGTCTCTGAGTAATTTATTAATGTTGATTATTTTGGGGAAATCTCAATTCTTTATCCTATGATCATGCCAAAGGGTTATAAGGACATTATTATAAACTTGTTCAATTATTTATATAGCTGATAAGTAAATATTTGAGTTGGTGGATTTTTCCACTTCACTTTTCAAATGAAAAAGTACTTACTCAGAACTTAGGAAATGAGAAATGCTGACTTACTAACGAGAAGTCTCTTTTATGTAGTTACAGCTCCACTTACTGAAATTTCAACATTTTAGTAAGTGGAGCTGTAACTACATAAAAGATTATGTAACTAAAAGGTTCTATAATATTGCATTTTTTGCAACTTTTGACATATATGTATACATAGTTGTAAATAAATCACAACTCTAGTCGTGAATGCCTCATTGCACTTACTCATAATGCTGGTTCCTTCTGTTATATTCTCTAAATATATACAAATTTAAAACTACTGTATGGTACAGAAGCAGCTAATAATTTTGATGCGAATTCACTTGACAGATGATATGATTCACTCTTTTGACTTTATTCTTCCAGAGTTTGTTCTTCAAATAGTCCTATATTCATATTTCTTACAGCACTTTTAAAATGTTAGTTTTGCTTCTGTCTCCTAATGCTAAGGAAATGTTTCCTGATGTACAAAGCAGTAGACATTTTTAGTCTTCTTATGAGGAAAAAAAGTTATGTGAAATTGCATTACACTAGACCATTTTTATTTGAAAATATGAGAAGAATTGGATGCCTTGAAGAAAAATCTTCCTTCAGAGTGAAAGAAACAAATTCTACTAATGCAGAAAATAATTTGAATTGCATTTGAGTAGATGGGCACAACTGAGAGGGGAAAGTTTGATTTATATTAATATTGCTTTTAAGTGACCTGCTTTGCATCACTAAATCCAGGAAAGCAAAACTAAGTATTACAAATGAAGTCAAATTAAAACCTTTCTCTATCTTATAAATACAAATTCATTTCAAAATATTATAATCATATTTTAACAGAAGAAAATTAAAATGGTACATACACGCAAAACAAGGTCCATTTATCTTTGTATTTAGGCATACAATATCAACTGCAGTCATCATTCTAATACTCAATGACAGATGGTATATGATATAAAGAAATCTAGTTATATACATCTCCATCATAAAAAATCTGCCATATTAAAAAAGCTTTTGCTCACATTAAAGCTGCTTCTAATTTTCTCTGCCAGAGTAAGCAATTTATTAGGCAACATGTTTGATGAGAGCAATTAAATTCCCATCTTTCCAGGATGGTAGCATCTTTCATGGACAAGACATACAACATCAAACAAAAGCACCAAATAAAATGAATGGGGAAAAAAGCCAGTTGCATTAGTTTTCACTAATCAAGTTTTTTTCTGTCCCCAGCTGTCAAAATATACCAATGGGCTACTTTGCAATAATACTTTCTATATGTAAAATATGCAAGTAATCATCCAATAAAAAATCATAATTTTTTTCATCACTATATAACATGTAGCAAGGTCACTTCATCTGATGCGTCACAGTGGAGGAAGCTAAGGACTACAGGGCAAACTGTATGAGGCTCTTTGAGTTGCAAGTGTCAGCAATTCACTCAGGCAATCTTAAATAACGGAGATTTATATGGTAGCTATATATGGCAATAAGGCAGGAAAAATTCTCATAGGAATCAAAGAAGAGAAGTCTTACATTGTTCAGGATCCACATAGCTCTCTCTCAACTTTTTGATCCAAAAGCCCTAACAGCTGGATTTGGTGCATCTTCCTAACTTTAGGACACCTTCAATCTCAATCAGTCTTTTCTCAAACATTCACTAAACATTTGCTTAAACACAGTTTCTCTGTACTTGAAAATACCTATAACTTCCGCTTTTAATGTTCCCTCATGGGCTTTCTCTGCCTCCTGACCTTTTTCTGTTACGCTTCCCTTGGACTTGCTTGATTGTCTCCTTATTTCATTGTTCAATTTTCCATGAGACAAAACCTCATTCACCTGAGTAATCTGTACTGTTTGAGGGAACAGGGCTTTCCACAACAGGCTATTCACAGGACTCTGCCCACTATGGTTTATATTGGCTATGGACAAGAAAGAGGTTAGAAAAATGGGCAAATAACATGAAAACCACATGGTTTGCCCTGCTCAAGGAATAGGTACACAGGAGATTCCATTTGTCGGAAACTGTACGTGAACTATACAGTTCCATTATACATGATCTCAAATTTATGTATTAAACACACACATAAAGCCTATGAGCTGCTTAAGATAGATATAATCTATTGTACTTATCCATAATGCCAGTTCCTTCTCTTTCATCTCTATCTTAAGCAGCACCTAGGCTTTATGTATTTCATGCTTGTCACAATTTGAAATGCAGACTATTCTTTGTACATAACCAATGTGTCTTCATTTCTATGTAGATTTCTATATGTTGTACCTTTTGTCTTATAAATCTTTCAATTTCCATTGTATTAGTCTGTTCCCATGCTTCTTTGAAGAAATACCTGAGACTGAATAATTTATAAAGAAAGGACATCTAATTGACTCACAGTTCCACATGGCTGAGGAGACCTCAGGAAACTTACAATCATGGCAGGAGGCATCTCCTCAAAGGGCGACAGGTGAGAGAATGAGAGCTGAGCAAAGGGGGAAACCCCTTACAAAACCATCATATCTCATGAAAACTCAATCACTATCATAAGAACAGTATGGGGAAAGCAGCCCCATGATTCAATTATCTACACCTGGTCCTGCTCTTGACACGTGGGGATTACTTTCAAGATGAGATTTGGGTGGTGATGCAGAGCCAAGTCATGTCACCATCTTATCTCTTTTGTTTGAAATCCAACCACACATTCAGGGCCCATTTTTAAATGTCAATTTCTCAATGACACCAACCTTATTTCCTCTTAGTATTTTACTTCTAACATTTTATGCCATTATCATGTTCTGTATTATACTACAGATATCTGTGTGTTTCATCTCCTAAGCCGGATTTTAATTTTCTGGAAGGCATGGAGTATTTTTATTTCATCTCTATCTTAAGCAGCACCTAGGCTAGTGTTGTATAGTTAATGCTCAGCAAATTGTCACAGAATATATTAATTCAACAATTCAACAAACATTCACTGAGTGCCTTGTGATGGCTAATATTAAGTGTCACCTTGACTGGATCCAAGGATGCAATAAAAAGACTAGACTGGCTTAGTCTCCCAACCTCCCAACCTTCATCTTTCTCCTGTGCTGGATGCTTCCTGCCCACAAACATTGGACACCAAGTTCTTCAGCTTTGGGACTTAGACTGGCTTCCTTGCTCCTTAGCGTGCAAATGGCCTATTGTTGGACCTCAACTTACGATTGTGTGAGTCAATACTCCTTAATAAACTCACACATGTGTGTTTGTGTGTGTGTGTGTATAGATAGACAGACAGATAGATAGATAATCTCCTATGAATTCTGTAGAACCCTGACTAATACATGCCTAATATGTGCTGGAGGCAGATGAGATACTAATTTGGAAGTCATTAATTGTAGGTTCTAGAGATATAGTAGTGACTGAAAAAGGCCAAAATTCCTACTCTCTTGGAACTTAATTCTGTCAAGGGAAATAAGATAGATAAGTAAGATATACAGTATGAGAGAGGGTAATTATGAAGAAAAATAAGGCACAGAAGAAAAATTAGGAGTGCTACGAGTTGGGTACTAATTTAAAGAGAGTAGACATGAAAATCATTACTGAGAAGGTAACATTTGAGAATAGACATGGATGAGGGTAATTGAGAGGGAACTATGCAGATAACTGAAGAAAGATAACTCCAGGTAGGAAGAACAGAAAAGTGTAAATGCCAAGAGGCAGGAGCATTCCTGGCATGTCCAGAAAAGAGCAAGGAGGTCACAGAGACTGAGAAAGGGAGAGAAAGAATAGTAGAAACTGAGGGCAGAGAGGTTTGGGTGGGAAATGAAGGGTTAGTTAGGGCCTTAGAAGTGGTTATTAGGATTTTGGCTTTTTCCAGAAGAATGCTGCTGTGCCATTCACACTTTAAAAGAATCACTTTGACTGCTGTGTTCAAAAGAAACAATGGATAGATGCAGGTGGACTATTGGGAGGCTCCTGTAACAATGGAGGTGTGAACTAATAGTGGCTTAGAGTAGGAAGGTAGCAGAAGAGGTGGTGAAAAGTGGTCAGATTCTGGATGTAACTGGAAGGTAGAGCTGACAGATTTGACTAATGGATCATCACATTGGGTGCAGGGGAAGACAATTTAATGTTTTGGGCCTGTACAACTGAAAGGTGGAGTAGCCATTTTTTAAATCAGAGAAGATTCAAAAAAAAAAAGAAAAGAAAAGAAAGAAAGAAAGAAAAAGAAAAAGAAAACAACCAGCCAGACAAACAAACAAAAATCTCCAGGTTGGTAAGGAATAAATCAGTTTAATTTGAGGTGTCATATATAAAGTTGGCTGTAAGAATCTACCTTATAGGGCAATAGCCAGAGATAAGATACTAATTTGGAAGTCATCATATTGTGACAGTAAAGTCACAAGAATTAGATATAACCATTTTAGGAAAAAAATGTAGAATAATATATGAAGAAGTCCAAGGACTTCAAGCCTTGGGGATTTCCAAAATGTAGGGATAAATTAAGGAAGACTCACAAAGAAGGATGAGAAGAAACAGTCATAAAGCTGGAAATGAACTAAAAAAAGAGCAAGGCCATAGAAGCCCAGAGAAGACAACGTTTCCAGAAGAAAGAATGTCAAATGCACCTTAAATTGTTAGAATGATAGGCTAAGTGGGACAACCATTGCAGGAAAAAAAATGAAAAAGAAAAAGAGAAGGAAAGAGAGAGAGAGAGAGAGAGAGAGAGAGAGAGAGAGAGAGAGAG
>NW_022436946.1:47779780-47784648 GCF_009761245.1 Sapajus apella
GAGAGAGAGAGAGAGAGAGAGAGAGAGAGAAAATAAAGAAAGAAGAAAGAAAGAAAGGAAGGAAGAAAGAAAGAGAGAGGAAAGAAAGAAAGAGAAATAAGAAAAAAAAAGGAGAGAAAGAAAGAAAGAAAGAGAGAGAGAAAAAGAGGAAAAAAGGGAAAGGGAAAGGAAGGGAAGAAAGAAAAGAAAAGAAGAGAGCATGATGAAGCTGCCTACAGAGCATTTTGGAAGCAATCTCCCTGACAAGAGATGGAAATACGTTAAGGTTACTGTGGTATTATGAAAAGAAAACAAATCATGAACTATCCAGCCTTTGTTTTGAATCTTAACTGCCCCTTTCTAAATTCATGACTATGGGAATATACACTTAATTTCTTTGACTCTCGGTTCTCTTATCAGCAAAAGGAGAATAACACTATCTGTATAACGAGGGATATTAAAATGATTAAGGGAGTGTGTGTGTGTGTGTGTGTGTGTGTGTATGTGTGTGTGTGTAACATCAGACATTTACTATGTCTTCTTAATGTGCCTGGTGTTGGTCTAAGTACACACACGCACCCCACATTTACTTCATTTAACAGTATTTTGCTAACTTCTGTTACATTTACAGATGAGGAAAATGAAACACATCTAAAAAAGTTAGATGCTTGCAGTCACACCCTAGGAAATGGTAGGAGTTGTGATTCAAACCAGTATGATGAGGCTTCAGAATTGCTTTTAAACACTGTTTTATTTTGCATCTAAATGAATGCAATGTGTATGTTGCTGGATGCATAGTAGATATTCAATAAACGTTCACTGAATTTGAATGTAGCACATCAACAACAATTTTATTCCTGAATCTAGAAATGAGGCTTCATCAAATAGCTCTTAGGCAGCTCAGAAAAGCATCCCATAAAGCCAAAGAGGGATATTCAGGTGGGGAAGGTGGGAAGGCCAAAGGGTATAATTTAGACACTTACAGGTAGAGTGGCCACAGCTGTTCTATCCCCTCCTGGCTAACTCTCAGATTACCAACCCAAACCCAAATGATTCTGAAGCAGTCCAAATGCACAACCAGATAGTTAACATCCATTTCCTTGTTCAAATGCCCCATATGCTAGACTGTGATTAGCTCTCTTGGCACCAGCCCACATACCAATGTAAGCTGGTTGCTTTCTGGCTTGTGGTTCTCTTTTATAAAGTGGAACTGAGACTCAAACAAAATGAAATGTCAGTTCAATGCCAAGACTATTTGGATCTTCTAATTTGATTCAACATCGTAGAAAATACATAGGCAGAGTTCAGATTTAACCTGGTACTGCCAGAGGGTTCCTGGGATCCCTTCAGTACTACACAGAGCATCTTTCAGTTCTCTCTTGTTCAGTTCATTTCTTCTAAATTGGGCACATTTTTATATCAGCCAGAAAAAGAAGGAATGGAGAGCATTTAGTGTTATGAATAAATAAACCTGTGCATCCCTGGCTGTAGTGAAATGCACTATTGATAGTAAATACAGCCAGTGGCTTCTGGGGTACAGTGTCTTCTCCTGGATCAAGACTCACAAGTCCTAGTCTTTTATAAGGGAGAACCTGAGGTGAAGAATCGGTTTTGGAGGTATCATTCATCACACTGCATGGATGCGCGGCCAGTGCATGCCAGAAGCCAAGTTTGTGATCTGGACTCAAAACTTTCACAGGCATTCCCATCTCACTTTCTACCTTGTTCCCATCTATTCCTCATTCTCCAGGAACACAGGAGCTCTTCGTTCATTCATTAGATTAATGGCATCTTTCCTTTGGTCCCTGTCTCTCAAGGCTATCTGAATAGAACGAAAAAAATGTATATTGTGTTATCTTAGCCTAAAACTCAGCCAATGTAATGAAAGACCCGTAATATTTTAATAAGTACTTTATCATATCAAGGAAAATAAATTTAACGAGTCACACATTTTTCTGGTTAGTTGTATTGACCTATGTTGATTTATAATGCTGTTTAAGATAAACAGATCCACTATTTATACTCTAAATAGCCAACACTCTTGTTTTGTTGACTATTTTTATAAAATAATTGACTTTATACTAAAACTTTAATATTTGGGTTGAAGACTCATTGAATTATTATATGTGTTCTAATTTGAGGTCAAATTATAGATCATTTTCTTATTTAGAAGAAAAAATATGGTTTCTGAGAATATGTGAATTGCTCTAAATACTTAAAATAATTTTCATAATTTGGAGAATGTTTTCATAAAAATGTTGAGCCATTTAAAAGCATTCAGGAAATGCTGTTATTATGTTATTTACCACCATTTATATAGCCTTTTATGACATATTGCTGACCTAAAAAATAAGTCACTTTAATTAAAATTCTTAATAGTGAAAAAATGGTCAAGTAATTAGTCTTAAGAACTCCCTATGTCAGATACAAAGTTACATTTAGTCTGATGTTATTTTTTGGTACCCATATGGAACTAACTGTAATCAAAGAAAGCAAACAAAATCTAATTATTAGTCTATTACTTGATATCAAATGACACCTTTAAGACATCAAGCATTTATTGCCTAAGCACCACTATGAAGACCTTTCTTAAGCAAGGTTGAAATCCTCATCATTTGCTTCTAAAGATGTTCTGATTAGATTAGCGAATATAAAAATATGATGTGTTCATTATATATTTATTCAATGTGGCTTCTGCTATGTATCACAAGGACTTTTTTTTCCTGAAATGGATCTTGTTTGTGTCTCTTTAGCACTTGCCACAACAAAACAGTTAGATAAAAGTGTACATTTAAAAAAGTCAGCAAGCCAATACTAAAAATTTTGTACGTTCAGGTACCTTATGTTTGTCAGAAATTCTCTTCAGTTACACAGAAAAGTAATACATAAATGCCATTTTTCTTAAATAGATACCTAAATATGTTTGATTCTGGTAGGAAAATAATGAAGGAGCTTAACTTAACATTTGAAAACCAATGTAAAAATTTGTTTCTATGCATAATATGACAGATATTTGTCCAATGTGTATCGCCTTATGTATTTTTTAAAAAATCTTGGTAAACATGTCAATTTCCTGCATACAATTGCCAGAGTAAAGCCTACTTGCAAATTACAAATCAAAATTCCCTTTGGGCAAAAGGAAAAAAAAGAATAGTGGTTTTATTAATTTTTTAATTTGTACTCAGAAGAATATTAGGTTTTAGTGTCTTAATAATTTTCAACTCAAAAACATCATAAATGCCGCCATGATAATAGCATTGACTGAGGCTTTCATGTAGATTCCCAAAATTATTTCAGGCTCAAAAATTTAGAGCAGGAGTCCTAGTTTGAAATGTCCCTTAGAAATAGTGACTTCCTTGTAACCACTGCCAATACCTGCTGACAGTGAAAGTGCTTAGGGATATGTTTTTCCTTTCTTATCAGTGGTAGCTGACCATCTGTACAACATGTGTGGAAATTTGATATCCTAAAAGAAACACCCCAATATACCTGTTTATTGTAATATAACACCATATCATGCCATATTATGTCATATGATTATGATATAATTTCAAACATGTTTATTATATCATAGGCCCTATTAAATACACAAATTTTAGACTCAAACTTCTTGCTTGTTTGGCTGCTTGTCAATTATTTACCAACTAGGCTTTCCAGAAAAATCTCTAAATTGAAAGAACATGGGGTGATGGGGTAGAAACATCAATTCTTACATAGGTTACACAAAAGAAGGAAAATTCCAGGTGCAGGCATGAATGGAAACAGAAATGATGATGACAGGACATGGAGACCAGGCTGCAGATGTTAATTTAAGACAATAATGCAAAGTTAGACCAGCCACAAAGCCCATAAATTAATCTTATGGTTTAGTGTGTAAAGATTATAAAGGTAGGGCCTAATGGTTTTAATAAAAATAAAAACAAAATTACCGCGTCTTTGAGAGGGTCCCAGAAATATATTCAACTAATAGAATTAAGCAACATAATAGTATCTATGTTTTCTAGGTGAAATCATGATTCAACAAAAACAAACCACCCAACATGCAAGAAAGCCATATTCAGATATGTTTAGTTTCAGATTAACAACAAAATAGGTATATTTACTAATGTAGAATGGTTACTCCACAAAAATGTCTCAAAAATTGCTAAATGGAGACAATATAAATGTTAGGGACTTTATGCTATTGCCTGCATATATTTATTAGATTTTATTTAATTAAATCTTTTTATTCAGAAAGTAATATCTAATTTTTCTGCCCATGTTAATTAAAAACATGATCTGCAAAAAAAATTAGAAAACTATTACATTTGTAAATTATTTGAAAAGTATTATATCTATAAATTGTATACACTGAGTTAATATAATATTACTTAGTAGTCCCTTATTACAATATCACCATCTATCATAGAGGAACTTAATTTTTTGAGAGTTGGAGAGAATTTCATTGTGTTCTATCCCTTATCTTTGAAAATAATGAAAATAAAGTGGCATAAATTACAGGTAGAAGGCAATAAAATTCTAAAATATAAATAAATCATATGACAAATAATATCAGGTACAACATATTTGTGTTTGAAAGAATTAACCCTTGATAATGTTTTTAGAGATATTTAGTTCAATATAATTTTCCCAGCATATAATAAAGAGGAACATTTTAAATAAACATAAAAATTGTGTATTAAAAATAAACATTGTTCTAAATTATATAGCCTAATGATAGCTAACTTAATAGTCAAAATAAAAAAATAGTTACTGCATAATATAATTATCTGTTATATAATTATTGTTATATATCTATATAATTATCTATATATCTATAATTATATATTACATATAATAGATATATAATTATAATATATAATTATATCTATATATCTATACTATAATTA
>NW_022436946.1:47785048-47829352 GCF_009761245.1 Sapajus apella
TATAGTATAGATATATAGATATAATTATATATCTATATATCTATACATCTATAATTATATATTATATATAATCAATATATAATATATAATTATAGATATATAGATAATTATAGATATATAGGTAATTATATATATAATAGATATATATATAGATAGATAAATAATACACACACACATACACTTTAACAGTTTATTTATACAACAGTTACCACAACTGGAATTCAAGCTCACCTTTGCTGTTTTAAAATTTTCAGGCGCTTTTTATTATCCTTCTATTTCTAATAAATAGTATATATAAACATCCATAATTTATCCTCCAAAATATTTCCATCTTATGTACTATGAAATATTTTTATATATAATCTCAATAGCAAATACAATCAAGACCTAAAATTCTATTCACAATATAAATTAAAACTTTGAGTGCATTAAAGAGAAGCAAAAAGAGTGACAGGATGGTAACTGCATGCAAGTTACATGACTTCTTAGGGAGAAAAAAATCAAGTCTCCTTAGAGTTTAATATTATTGACAAAAGGTTTTGATAAATTAAAAGGAAATTTCTCTCGACTAAGCCTTTAAATTCTACCAGAAAAGAAGAAAAACACTCCTCCACTTTTGTTGTCCCTAATTCTGAATTTATATTGGATAAATACTGCAGGCTTATTTGTATTTACATGTTATTTGAGTCACCGTGTTGTCCTATGAAAGAATTCAAGTGGTCTGTAAAACTGAACACCCTTGAAAAAAATATGCACATAAAATGAAAGAGTAAGATTTAGCAGAAATGAATCTATCACAAATAGTTTTGTCACAGTGTATCCAGCACTTTGCTGAGCCCCAGAGATTTATAAATGAATAAAATGAATTTTAGAATTTGTTCACAGATGAGTGAAAATGATTAGGAGAAGTCCTCTAGAAGGAAAAGAATTGGATTATGGAACAACGTGAGTACTAGAGCTGATTCTCAGCAAAATAATTATAGAGGAATGTGTATCTCAAGACCTGTGGCTTCTTTCAGCCATTAGCTTTTCTTCTTTCAGACTGCATTTGTCACCATCAACATCCTGCCTCTGGGCTGCTTAAGGTGAAATCTGCTCCTGAGCAATCTATGACTAGCAGTCTAAGCAACCCTAAGGATGTCTGAATAAACTACAAAAGATAAACATATACAATAAAAGATGATTACAGAAAATTTTGAGGTCTTCCTTTATGCCAAAGATTTTTAGTAGGTAATACCTTCACTAACCACCAACAGATACCACCACCATCACCATGTGTGAATTATCAAACCTAAAGTGGCCGGGTGTGGGGGCTCACTCCTGTAATCTCAGCACTTTGGGAGTGAGTGGATCACTTGAATTAGCTCCCGACTGATTTCCTGAATTTTGGAAATATAGGCCATCTTCAAGTAGGCATAGTTCTACAAATTATCTGCAGAAAGTATTCATATTCAATTTTAAAAACATCATCATCATATATGCTCTTTTAATTTACTAAGTTATAAAATTTGGGTTAAAGCATTTCCAGGTGATAATCACTGGATATTTTGGAGAAGTAAAGGGAAATAAAATATCTCTCTTGTACAGAATCAATTTAGCTGTTCCCTTTGCAAAATTAATGCAAGCTCATCAGTGAAAAGATAAAATAAATGCAAATTTAAAACGTGGCACTAAGAAGATGAATATATATATATATATACATATATATATATATATGTATACACACACACACATACACACACATATATTTAAATGGTTGTATGTATATATGTGTGTGTATATATATGGTATATACATACATATAGACACACACAGGTAGGTATATATATATATATTCTCTTAATGCTATCCCAGAATTTAAAGGATATATGTGGTATATAGACACATAAACACACACACACACACACACACACACACACACACACATATATATATACCTACATACACATACATACTTTAAATTCTGGGATAGCATTAAGATAATGTGTGTGTGTGTGTGTGTGTGTGTGTGTGTGTGTGTCTGTGTGTGTGTATACCACATATATCCTTCTATTTTTAGAAGGATATATATGGTATACACACACACACACAGATATATATATATATATTTATACATTTAAAGATTTAAATTCTGAAACAGCATTAAGAGAAATACCTAATGTAGATGATGGGTTGACAGGTGCAGCAAACCGCTAGGGCACATAAACAGATCAACAGTTTTTAACAAACATATCAAGACTAATCACTGTGACTAAACATGCAAGCTAAAGGACATTGCTTTCATTTTCACAAATTGTTTCTTTTTAAATGTCAACTTAATTCTAAGACGATAATTTTCTAAGATGCTCCAAAATATCTAAATCTCACAATGCACAAAAATACTGTGCATAGCAGTCTAGAATATTTAATCAAAATCTACAGAAAAATCACAAGAACTATCTTTTAAATTAAATTAAATAATGCTAGAAGAAGAAAACAAGATTAAATAAAAGCTCTCTTCAAAACTGATCACAGATAAAATAAATCTGGCATTTATCTTTTCATGTCATTTTCACTGAAAAGTTCATAAGAAGTAATCACTTTTCCAAACAAGCCTTCCCTCCATTAGCCTAATTGAGAAAGTTACTAAACTGTCAGTAAAGTCAAGACTCCCATCCAAGGCCCTGGAGGTCAGCCAAGTTCACTCTTCTGAGACCACAGTGAAAGGTTTGACCCTGATCAAACATGTGCAAATGTCTGCTAAAGTGTTGCTGTTCAAGTCAGGGCAAATCATGTCCAGCACTGAAAAGTAACTCAAATTAGTGGTTCTATTGATGATCCTCCAAGTTTAGGTATATGGAAGAACTTCTTAGGTGAACTGCCACTTAATTTTTCAGTAAGGTACTCAAAGGTGTATTCCTCACTTGGGACATCCCTCACTGGAGGCCATATTGTCCCTTCAGAGAGGAAGCTGGTAGGGTGAGAAAGGAAAGGCTGGGCAGAAAAAAAAGAAAGAAAGAAAAACAGGAGGAGTGACAAAGGAAGAAGGAAACTATTTATTCTGATTTGTCCTTCCCTAGTTTTCACAGTGCTCTATCTGCTGTTTGTAGAATATCATCACCATTTCTTGAGCATTTATTAAATGCCAGTGGGCTTAAGTGATTTACACAGATTATCATATTTATTCCTTATACCTACCCTACAAGATAATTATTACCCCAAGTTTGCCAGATAAAAAAGTAAATTTTGTAGAGGTGAAATGATATTTCCTAAACTACATAGAAAGCATGAAAGTGGGAGGTTTGAGATTCTAATTTGAGCCTGTATGTTTTCAAAGGCTGCTCTCTCAACTACTGCACTAATATCAAATACTGAGGAAGACAGCCTTAGGCTGTTTTTGCATGTTTCAAGCATCGTAGCCATTTGGCTCCATTTTTCATTCTATCTATATTACTACATGTAGCTGAAGCTTTAGTGCTTCACAATAAACAAAGTTCAAAGATTAATCTGATTCAATAAAAAATGTTTGTGTTAAACTCAATGTACTATGTGTTTAAGAAGGCAAGAAAGAAATTCGAAAGGATTTCTAGCAATAGTATTGAAAATAAATATATCCAGGCATAACAGGTTAACCTTAAGTTATCAAGAAATTTACTCACCTTTCTACAATCATTCCTTCTGAAAGAATTTAGGTGGCTAAAGATTTACTGTAGTTAATATCTATTTTTCATAAGCAATTAGTGTTTTTGTTTAAATAAATTAAGATTTGGTGATTCTTTGGATAGAAATATCAACATAAACATGAATATAAAGAATTCACTGGACTATTCTGTTATTTGGGTAACATATATGAGATATAGTAAAAACGTGTAAATATTAGATCCTTGCACATGTAAATCACTGTATATCATTCACAAACACACTAAATACATTTTGAATAATTCAGCAATAACATTAAGCCACTCAGATTTACAGTATTTATATTTATGAATTTACTAAGCAAATTATTTACTCCCTGTATATATTTCAAGGTATCATCCATAAAAGAAATTTTATTGATAATGTAATTTCATTTGGATCATAAAGTTTAACACTACTTAATTACTTTTAAAAGCTTTATTTATAACATTATAATTTTAAAAACATCTTTTGAGACTGTTAGCATTTTTGCTTAATTTTATTCTTCCCTTATGCAATCTATGTGATTAAATGTTTATTATTTATACTTTTCAATCTCAAAAAGTACGGTTTTTGGAGTAAAATTAAAACTACCTGGGAAGCTAAAGTTCATGTAAGCTATATCTGTTACGAAAGACTCAGAAATAACAAAGCTATGATCTTATAAAGAATGTATGTTTCTTTGAACTTTCAGAAGTTTCTCCTCCATTGGTGCACACTCATAGTTAGGGACAAATGTGAGTATCATGGCTCTTAAAGCAAGGGTTTTTCATGGAGGGTCTTTGTCTTTGTAATTACCTCCTACTCCAGCTCTGTAATAGTCTGTTGAAGCATAGGATTCCAGGTAAATTTATTTTCAATATCAGAAGGAACATAGTTATATGACAGCTTTCATCACTGTAGAATAATGTAGTTGCATGCTGCACTATTTTCTGTAGACTTCCATATGTGACTGCATAGTCCTGTTATCAGAATTTTTTTAAAAAAGTTTAAAAATAAATTTTTAAGTAACAAAAAATTCACCTAAGTAAAAATGTGTTGAAGGAAAATTTTAATAATTTTTAAGATTGATAGAAGTGGGTCACAAGGCTATAAAAATAAATTTTATGGCTGGCATCTGCATTGCACGATAAGATTGCCAAGAGTTTAAAATCCTTAGTAGCATCATTTACATCTTCAAATTACATTTATTATTCATCTTCTTATAACCAGATGCAATTCTAAGATTTCCATACAATACGAAAACAAATACAGTCTATATCCTAGAGGACATTGTTTGGTAAAGTAGACAAACAGAAGAAGGGATAGTCATGTAAAAGGGTTAGGATCAAACCAGGATTTATATTATAATGAGTAGTAGTAAGCAAAAACTTGATTAAATATGTATTTCTCACTCATTAGATTATTTGCAACTTTTCCAATTGGGTAATTGCATTGAACAGAAATGGCACCCTTGTTGTGAGAATGTCTAGTGCCCAGAGAAGCACAAAGAATTTAGGTTACCTTGATATTAATCCTTGTTTATGCTTAATGTAGAATGTTGAGCAGAAACATGCCCTGTAGTACAGTACAGAGTGCTGAGGAAATCAAATAAAAAAATAATATGAAATAGTTTTAAAAAGAAAAGATTAACATATATGCGTAGTATTAATTTGACAAAAAAAGTACTTCTTTTTTTAATTTACAGCATTCAGACCTTCCCCAAAAGAAGTATATATAGAGATCTAAGAGAAAAATAGGACCTTCTAGAATGGTTCCTCTAACAACAAAGGATAAGCTGGTTACCAATATAATTCTGCCACTCTTTATCCTAGAAGCAGGAAATATTGAATGCTGAATTTTTAATGTGTAGTATTAATTTGACAAAAAAAGTACTTCTTTTTTTAATTTACTAAGATAAACAATGTATTGTCTGTAAAATTCTTCCAAGATAATGATCTATAAGATTAATAAGATCAATAAAGTTCATACTTGTAAGAAACAAGAATATTTTTAAAGCTATGCTTTACATCTAAATATTTGCCTGCACAGATTCCCTTACATGTGGACTTTCTTCCAGCTCTGTCACCTCTAACACAGCAAGACCAACTTTTTCTTTTTCTCCTTCTTTTCAGCTTACTCATTATGAAGACAACAAGGATGAGAACGTTTATGATGATCCACTTCCACTTAATGAATAATATTTTCTCTTTCTTACAATTTTAATAACATTTTCTTTAGTCGAGCTTGCTTTTTTATTAGAATAGGTATATAATACATATAACATGCAAAATACGTGTCAATCTACTGTTTATATTATTGGTAAGGCTCTGGTCAACAATAGGTGAACAGTAGTTACATTTTAGAGGAATCAATTGTTATACATGAATTTTAAACTGTGTGGGGGTCAGCACTTCTATCTCCTGCATTGTTCAAGAGTCAATTGCATCTGGATTTCTGACACAGATAGAATTTGATTAAATCTAATTCCTAAATTAAAGTAATACATGTTAATTTCATTCATTGACATGAAATATTTTTAGAAGTTTATTTCCTTACAGTTTATACCTTCAATGTAATCTTCTATATTAAATAATTTGCACACTGAAAAAGGAAGTGAAGTGAATAAATATTTATATATTTTACACTCAGGTGAACTGAATAATTCAAAGAACATATAAAAATGCACATTATCTTTAGAATTATATTCATTTAGAAACTCTTCAGAGTAGAAAAAATTAGAGAATTTTAAAATAAATATATTGTGCTGACTGGTAAAAACTGAACGAAACACTTTCTTTACAAAGGTTGGGAAAAGTGTGTGTTAAGAGCCATCAATATCTTCTGCTTCTAGGATAAAGAGTGGCAGAATTATATTGGTAACCAACTTATCCTTTGTTGTTAGAGGAACCATTCTAGAAGGTCCTATTTTTCTCTTAGATCTCTATATATACTTCTTTTGGGGAAGGTCTGAATGCTGTGAGGTAAATCAAGTGCAGATGTTTCAAAATGAAATGGAAAGTGTTCTGTTTGGTAATGTAATTGGCACATCTTTCAGGACAATCCAGCCCCTGTACATTATGTTAAATATATTCCTCCTTAATCTTAAAACTCTAGATTTAAGTAGCCTCATTGCTGAGACATAATTTTTTGTAACATATTGGGGAATAGAGAGGAGACAATTGCAGGAGGGAGAGAGTAAAATCATGAGGCTCCATTCTTTCACCCTAAAGAATGAATGAAACTAGCAGTATCATACTGGCAGACTGTAACATACAGCAGAGTGCTATTGTCCCATACACGGGTTCCTTTAACTCGAACAAATCAAGAGTTTGGGAAATGCTACTTTGGACCAAGAGGATCACGTTGGAGTCACGGTACAAGATCATATGCTGAAGGAGCTGTGGGCTAGATTATTCCTGAAGGAATAATCTGATGAGGAAGTTAATCTGGTGGAGAAGTGCAGTGGAGTTCATATAGGGCAAAGAAGTCCCTTAACTTCTTCCCAGTGTCTGGTAGAAAGTGAGGTGACACTTTGGTCAACTCTCCGAAGCAAGTAGACATTTCAAACACTTACATTAGGGAGAAAGATGACTCCTGTATGATGTCTGTGCTGGACATAGAGGCACAGTGAGGAACTTTAATTCAGGTTGGGCATCTGGCTCTTGAGATTAGCCTTTGCCAGTTTCAGTTGATGTTATTCTTATATTTTCCAAAAACTTTGATACAGTCTCACTTCAGTCTGTGACCTGATCTGAAGCTTTCTGTGAAGAAGTAGGAAAGCCTGTGCCAAGTTTATAAGGAAGTGTTCAAAGAGAGAGCCTCACCCATTCTGTCTCCATGCCACATTGTTAGTGGAGGTGGTATTGTAACAAAATAAGAAAGAAATATAAGTGTTTGTTTTAACATACATGAAGCAGAACACTAGAAATCTTTTAAAACCAATTTAAAGGTGACTTGAAGAGATTAGCAATTAGCCCAATGATAATTTAAATGTAAAAAATAAGTGTGTTGAATTTTGTATTCAGCCTTGGCGGGGGGATCCAAGTTGCATGTATTAAGCAAATAATGAAGTAGTTTACCGTAATATTCATAAATAGCATAGGAAAATAGAAATATTGACTATTACATCTCTTCTATTGAATTTTTATAGTTTGTTGCTTTTTTTATTGTAATTTAGATTCTGGGGTACATGTGCAGATCATGCAGGATTGTTTCATATGTACATACATGGAAAGGTGGTTTGCTGCCTTCATCCCCCCATCACCTATATCTGGCATTTCTCTCCTCATTATCCCTTCCCACCCAGCTGTCCCTCCCCAACCTCCCTCTACTGACCAGAGTGTCTCATGCTCCCCTCCCTGTGCCCATGTGTTCTAATTGTTCAACACTTGCCTATGAGTGATAACATATGGTGTTTGGTTTTCTGTTCTTGTGTCAGTTTGCTGAGAATGATGGTTTCCAGATTCATCCATGTCCCTATGAAGGACACAAACTCATTGTTTTTTATGGCTGCATAGTATTCCATGGTGTATATGTGCCACATTTTCTTTATCCAGTCTATTGATGACAGACATTTGGGTTGATTCCAGGTCTTTGCTATTGTAAACAGTGCCACAATGAACATACGTGTGCATGTTTCTTTATAATAGAAAAATTTATAATTCTTTGAGTATATACCCAGTAATGGAATTGCTGGGTCAAATGAAATTTCAATTTCTAGATCCTCGAGTAATTGCCACACTGTCTTCCACAATGGTTGAACTAATTTACACTCCCACCAACAGTGTAAAAGTGTTCCTATTTCTCCACATCCTCTCCAGCATCTGTTGTCTCCAGATTTTTTAATGATCGCCATTCTAACTGGTGTGAGATGATATCTCAATGTGGTTTTGATTTGCATTTCTCTGATGACCAGTGATGATGAGCATTTTTTCCTATGTTTTTTGGCCTCATCGATGTCTTCTTTTGTAAAGTGTCTGTTCATATCCTTTGCCCACTTTTGAATGGGTTTGTTTTTTTCTTGTAAATCTGTTTTAGTTCTTTGTAGATTCTGGATATTAGCCCTTTGTCAGATGGGTAGATTGCAAAAATTTTTTCCCATTCTGTTGGTTGCTGGTTCACTCTAATGATTGTTTCCTTTGCTGTACAGAAACTCTGGAGTTTAATTAGATTCCATTTGTCTATTTTGGCTTTTGTTGCCATTGCTTTTGGTGTTTTAGCCATGAAGCCCTTGTCTATGCCTATGTCCTGAATGGTTTTGCCTAAGTTTCCTTCTAGGGTTTTTATAGTGTTAGGTCTTACATTTAGATCTTTAATCCATTTGGAGTTAATTTTAGTGTAAGGTGTCAGGAATGGGTCCAGTTTCCGCTTTCTGCACATGGCTAGCCAGTTTTCCCAACATTTATTAAACAGGGAATCCTTTCCCCATTGGTTCGTTTTCTCAGGTTTGTCAAAGATGACTGTAGATCAAGGAATGTGCAGAAATCACAAGCATCTCTATACACCAATAACAGACAAACAGCAATATCAAAAGTGAACTCCAATTCACAATTGCTACAAAGAGAATAAAATAACTAGGAATACAACTAACAACGGATGTAAAGGGCCTCTTCAAGAAGAACTACAAACCACTGACCAAGGAAATAAGAGAGGACACAGATGGAAAAACATCCCATGCTCATTATTAGGAAGAATCAATATTATGAAAATGGCCATACTGCCCAAAGTAATTTATAGATTCAATGCTATCCCCATCAAGCTACCAATGACCTTCACAGAACTGGAAAAAACCACTTCAAACTTCATATGGGACCAAAAGAGAGCCTGCATAGCCAAAACAATCCCAAGGAAAAAGTTTAATAAAGCCAGAGACATCACGCTGCCTGACTTCAAACTATACTACAAGGCCACGGTAATCAAAAATCATGGTACTGGTACCAAAACAGAGACATAGACCACTGTTGCATTTTTTAAAGTATTAAAGCTTATGCTTTTTGTGCTTCCCATAAAAGAAAATAACAGACGACTAAAATGTGCTAAAATCAGAAAGACAAGGATAATGGCTGTCTAAATCAACCTTGTAGGGTTTATGGGAAGAGTGTTTAGATAATGTAGATAAAAGGGTACGTTACAATGTAAAATATCATACAAATATTAGATAGTCCTATTATTCCAAATTCAAATTTTAAAATGTTTTACACAAAAATCTATAGTATGATGACTTATATTTTTCTTATGACATTTATAATTTATCAAATCTCTCTTAACTTTAAAAATTTAGATCTTCAGCCTTTAAAAATAGTTTTTAAATGGAAAAATTGTGTGAGAGAAAGGGGTAAAAACATTTGCAAAACTCTCTTATTTTTCTAATTATGTAAGTACCTAAGTAGATCATTGGAAAGCATCCTGCTGAAGTTAAATTATTAAAATGAATGCTCTACATGTTACAATATAGGACAACACAATGTTTCAACAAATCTAAATAGAATTATTAAGATGTTTGTTGGAAATATTTGCTTCCTTTCATTTCTAATGAAAACTATGTTTTCAGTGAAAAAATATATTTTCTGCTCTCAGAACATGTGTTTTGATCATTTAGAATTCATCAATAATTTGCTATTGACATTATAAGATACTTAATAGAATCAAAAAGCACAATTAAAGGAAAGATGTCCTGCCTGATGGTTCACTGTCTCATTCTTCATGCTTCAGTTTTCACTTGTCTAGTTCATTGTGCTTAAAAACATATATTGCATATAAGCAGATGGAAAAAGGAATATTACTTCATCAGAAGAAGAGAAAATGATCAAGGATCAAAATTAATGGAATTCTCAAAAACCTGGTAGGGGCAGCTGTCCTATCAAACACATATTTTAGTGAATTCGATCTCTCAAGCAGCCCTATTGCAAGTATAGCAGCTTATAAAGCGTCATTATCGCTTTTCTCATTTCTGCTAGTTTTATTTTAAAATCATTACACAGAACCAAAAAAGAAAATTACAGAGGCCACAGACAGATATTCTAATTCAATTACATGAAAATGAAATTATCAGAGTGCTAGTAAAACTGTTGTCTTGAAAAGGAGTTGGAGAATATTATTGTTGAGTATATGGCACTCAACCTGACTTTTACATATATTATGTCATTTAATCATCAGAACAACATTGAAGGATAGATAAAATTCCCAGTTAACAGATGAGAAAATGGGCTCAGGGAAGAAACTTGCTCCCAAACAGCTCCTAAAACCTCATACTGGCCGGGCACAGTGGCCCATGCCTGTAATCCCAGCACTTTGGAAGGCCAAGGCAGTCAGATCACTTGAGGTCAGAAATTCAAGACCAGCTGGGCCAACATGGTGAAACCCTGTCTCTACTAAAAAACTGCAAAAATTAGCCAGGCCTCGTGGTGCACGCCTGTAATCTCAGCTATTCAGGAGGTTGAGGAAGGAAAATTGCTTGAACTCGGGAGGCAGAGGTTGCATTGACCTGAGATCAGGCCACTGCATTCCAGCTTCGGCAACAGGATGTGACTCCGTCTCAAAAAGCAAACAAACAAACAAAACCTCAAACTGTGCGGTCCTGTGTCCATTACATTAGACTGTCATCTGTCATCTTAGAGAATAAGCCACTATGAGTCAAATAAAAATCAAGATACTTAGCTCCCCTAAATGTTTTTTGGAGAATGATAACAGATCTAAATTATTTTATTTTGTGAATATTTTGAGAGCTAACTTGGAAGAGGCATGAGAAAATACAATAGACTTTCCCCCTTTCCAGAGACATGCACTGAGCCGAAATTAAAATAAGGACAGGAATAAAGCTATACTATTGTTTTCTGTAATTCAGCCAGACTAGTGGGGATAAAAACTACAAATTCCAGGTAATGTTTCTTGACCTGTATCTATACTACAACTAATTTAAATCATTAGACTGACTGTCCCTTTACAATGATGACTCCCAAATATTTTTTTCTAGCTCAGATAAATCTAATGTTCTCTGATGTTTAATATCTACCTGCCAACTGGAGACCTCCACTTGATACCCCAGGCACGCTAGAAACTACATGACCCCAAAATTGAATGCTAATCTTTGTCCAAAATATTTTTAAATTCCTTATATTGCAAAATATTTCTATGACCCTCTCCCCAAATTCCAAACATCCAAATCCAATTACTCCCTCCTGCATGCCTAATGATTTCCCTTCTAGTCCTCAAGTTCAGCAAATTTTCCTCCAGTATATTATTTTTTGTATATTTTTATTGATACATAATAGTTGCATATATTCTGCGAATGCATGCAATATTTTGATACACATATACAATGTATAATGACCAAATAAAAGTAATTGGGATATCCATCACCTTATAATTCTTCTCTTCTAGCTATTTTTAAATCTATAATAAATTATTATTAATTTTTATTTCTCTACTGTACAAACACTGGAACATACTCCTTCTAATTTTATTTTTATATCCCTAAGCCAACTTCTCTTCATTCCCCCTTCTCTCTTCCTCTCCAAGCTACTAGTATATTCTCTACCTCCATGAGATCTACTTTTTATAGCTCCCAATTCTGTAAATTTCCTTGCACTGGAATCAGTTTAAGCCCATTACGAGCTCTACACTATACATGCTCTAAGACCAGTTGAATTGTTACCTTTCACAAATGAGCTTCCTTGACCTTCATCTTTGGACAAGTTATCTCAAATATCTAACACATAGCTTCCTAAGAGCCTTCTGTATTCTTTGACAAAAGAATACACTGAATTTACTGAATCTTCATATGAAAAATCTGTTGCCAGGGTCCATGTTTGCTATCTTTTCTCTCATTACTTAGCCCAGTGCTTGGTCCATAGCTGAGGTCCTCAAAGAATAATCAATAAAGCATGTATAACCAAGCCTACATTTATCTCTCCTGCCCTGTAGCATAGACATTAGCCTTTAACATTTATTTTCCCAAGTCTATATTCTTCAGAATGTTAACTGTGGTAGGATTTTTCCAGTATCTCTACCATTTTTATAAAAAGAATGAAATAATACATCCTTAATACCTTAAGACAGTACTTTCTTCCAAAAAAAAAAAAAAAAATTTGCTAAGCAATATCCAAACAGTACTTTGGTCTGTTTTCTTATCACATAAATCCTATGTTTAAATTGCTAGCACAGTGACGGTGAGAAATGAAGAGAAATGACAAGTTTTGGACTGTTAGCAATAATGTGATTTAAAATGAAGTTTACAATTAGATTTCATGAGGTACTTTTTCCATTTCTAATTCTCTGTTTTTTCTTTGCTTTGAGAGGAAAAAAAATATATATTTTACTGCTACGAAGGCATCTAGTTACCTTAAAGAATTTAGAGATGGCTAAATTACTTATATTATGTCTTCTGAATTATTTGCCAGTAATTAGTGTTCAGTTTTAATAATATATATAGTTGTTTAATTATCCAGGTTTTTGTAAATATCCAGTTTCTAATTATCTACAATGTGCTTCCAAATGATAACCAACCAAGTTTTAAGCTGGCAAGGCTGGAATAAACATTGTCAAGATGGTGAAAATGCTATATTTGCATTGGAAACAATAATATGCAATCTTTAAATTTTTTAAGACTGAAAATAGTTAATAGGCATTCTCAAATGACTAACCCTAAAAAACCTAAAATATTTCAGAATTTCACATACTCACATAAAAATGTTCTGACTACTCATTTGATATGTACAACAGGTTAAATACTATAAACCCTATTCTATTTTAGGTTTACAGTCTAAAATAAATATTGGCAAGAACAGGTTGTACAAAATACATAAATTAATTACACGTGTACACTGAAAGAACTGTGGATCTGGAGAAAACACTGAAACATCTGGTAGTTGCTTCTCCTAAGGTTTCTCTGCCTGTGCTTCCAATTTATTTCATAGTTATCCAACAGGTATTAGGATCAAAGAATAGTATCTATCTGTCTGGATAATAGGAGATTCTGTGTTTGAATTCCAGAGAAGTACACATGTATTTTTACACTTTGTGCATTCTATGAAGATATCTTATGCAGACACTTGGTAATAAGCTATTAATATGTCTCTCATTAGGACACAAGCAAACTGTATATATAATTACCATATTGATCATTTTAAGTTATATATATTTGAATTTAGGCAGCATTAATCTACATAACACAAATTAAATACTAGATATGAAGTATAATTGAAAAATTAAATAATTTTAAAAACAATATACTTTATATTTAAAAAGATAAAAGTATGCACATGCTTAAGAAACAAATCATTTGTAAAATGGGCTTCCCCCTTTAACTTGCAAATATTCTATTGCAACTCTTAATCAATAAACAAAACTCTTTGCAAAAAAAGAGAAAAACCTAAAATATGTTTTTACTATAAATAAAAGTAACTACAAAATTGTCCATTAAGTGAGAGCATGCAGTATTTGACTTTCTGTTTCTGAGTTTTTTCACTTAAGATAATGGCCTCCAGTTCCTTACATGTTACTGCCAAAAACAAACAAACAAACAAACATGTTGTCACTTTTTAAAAAATTACTACATAGTGTTCTGTTGTGTGTATGTTCCATTTTCCTTCTGCAACTCCCCACTGATAGACATTTAGGTTGATTCCATATTTTTGCTATTGTGGAGAACTTATGGAAGTGTGCTTTCAGATCCCAGATTTAGAGAGTCTCGCACAGTAAATCTGCAGTGACATCCGGGGCTCTCCATTTTTGTTGAGCTGTCTAGATGATCTGAAGTAAAAAGGTCCAGGTACCACTCTGAAGGGACTCTCCTAAAACCTTTGCAGTTGCAAAAATATTCCTCTTTTATTGTAAACAGTGCTGCAATGAATATACGTGTGCATGTGTCTTTATAATAGAGTGATTTATAATCCTTTGGGTATATACTCAGTAATGGGATTGCTGGGTCAAATGGTATTTCTATTTCTAGGTCCTTGAGGAGTTGCCACACTGTCTTCCACAACGGTTGAACTAATTTACACTCCCACCAAGAGTGTAAAAACATTCCTATTTCTCCATATCCTCTCCAGCATCTGTTGTCTCCAGGTTTTTTAATGATTGCCATTCTAACATTCTAACTGGCATGAGATGGTATCTCAATGTGGATTTGATTTGCATTTCTCATTACAGCACTGTTTAAAATAGCAAATACTTAGAACCAACCCAAATGCCCATCAATGATAGGCTAGATAAAGAAAATGTGGCACATATACACCATGGAATACTATGCAGCCACAAAAAAGGATGAGTTCATGTCCTTTGCAGGGACATGGATGAAGCTGGAAACCATCATTCTCAGCAAACTGACACAAGAACAGAAAACCAAACACCACATATTCTCCCTCATAAGTGGGCATTGAACAATGAGAACACGTGAACATAGGGAAGAGAACATCACACACCGGGGCCTGTTGGGAGGTGGGGAGCTAGGAGAAGGATAACCTGGGGGTAGGGGCTAGGGGAAGCATATCATTAGGAGAAATACCTAATGTAGATGACGGGGTAATGGATGCAGCAAACTACCATGGCACATGTCCAACTATGTAACAAACCAGCACGTTCTACACATATACCCCAGAACTTAAAGTATAATAAAATACATAAATAAATAAAAATAATAAAATGGAGTCTTGTTCTGTTGCACAGGCTGTTCTGTTGCCCAGTGGCACAATCTTGGTTCACTGCAACCTCTACCTCCTGAGTTCAAGTGATTCCCGTGCCTCAGCCTTCTGAGTAGCTGGGATTACAGGCACGTGTGTCCATGTCTGGCTTTTTTTTTTTTTTTTTTTTTTTGTATTTTTAGTAGAGACAGGGTTTCACTGTTAGGATTGTCTTCATTCCCTGACCTCGTGATCCACATGCCTCAGTCTACCAAAGTGCTGGGAACCTCACACCCAGCCAACATCTCTCTTTCATTGCTATTAAAATTATAAGGCAGTTAAGGATGGAGGTACTAAACAATAAATATTTGAACCACATTATGTTCCCAACCTTCTTGAAAGTAGTTAATTGTAAATATAGTCAATTCTCTGTCTTTTAGGTAACTTACAGTCAAATAAATCTATCTCATGTAATTGTAATCTCCAAATAACAGAGATACCTATGGTCAACCCAAGGAGCATTAAAATTTTAATGGAAGGTTGCATTTATCAATCAGTGAATTGATGGCATATAGAGTAAGAGTACTTATGTAGGGAATTTTAGGGCTGGAAAGATTTATAGCAAGATTATAAATAGCTTCAGACCTGGACCATGTCAAATTTGGGTTTTGTTCTGTAGATAATTGAATAATATGGAAGATTAAAAAAATACTTAGACTATAACTTATTAAATGCATTTAGCTATATTTACTTAAATGATCTTTTAACTCTGCTATAAAAATAGACTGGAGAAGAGGCTGCAGGTGATGAAATTATCATTAAAATATTTAAATACTAGTGCTGGCAAAAACGTGATGGCACAAACTAAATGAGTATGAAAATAGGGATAAGAAGACACAGAGAGTAGTTTAAGAGAATGACTGATTGGATGTTAGGAGTCATCGAGGCAGATGAAGTAAAAATTAATATAATACCTCCCCTTGGTAACCAAAAGGTAGGCAGAGATTATGGAATGAAATAAAGAATATAGAAATAGCAAAGTCATAAATATATAGTGCTCTGTTTTATTTTTACCATATCTGGTTTGAGGTGGAGTGACACACAGAAAAGGAAAAAAAAATCATATTTGGTACTCAGAAGAGAGACCATCAGGGACAGGAAGATTTTAGAAAACTGCAATGTGAAAAATACAATGTTTGAAGACACAATAGATAATATCACCTGGGACAGAATATAGAATGACTTCATATAATATCTATTTTTGAAAAAAATTGTCTGAAAAATAGGAGTCAACATAGAAAAAAAAAAGAGCAGCAACAAAGGCAATGGAAAGAAGTTTTAAATCTGGACAATTCGATCCTAAACCATTTCCAAATTCCACCATACATCCACACCTACCACTTCCCCAAGTGTTATAACCTCACTCACTATTTCCAAACATGCTGTACTTGTTCTCAATTCTCTGTTCCCTTGTGTAGTACAAGGGAACTTAACATGCCTGGAATTCTCACTCTTCACTAATTCTTTCAAATATCACTTCCTCTGTGAAATTTTCTCCACTCTTTGCCTCACAATGTCTTACTTGGCACACAGTTGTGTTAGACCACTCAGCTCCTGGTACGGTAATTGGTTTTGTATCTGTCTCCTCCATTTAAATAGAAACTCCAGGTTGACATATGCAGGCATTAGCCATCTTCTAAACCCTAAGGCCTGTCACCTAATAAACACCTAAAGAATGCTTATTGAGGCCGGGTGCTATGGCTTATACCTGTATTCCCAGCACTTTGGGAGGCCAAGGTGGGTGGATCACGAGGTCAGGAGTTCAAGACCAGCCTGGCCAAGATGGTGAAACCCTGTCTCACTAAAAATTAAAAAAAAAAAAAAAATATATATATATATATATATAGCCAGGTGTGTTTGATGGGTGCCTGCAATCCCAGCTACTTAGGAGGCTAAGGCAGGGAATTGCTGGAATTGGGGAGGCAGAGGTTGCAGTGAGCCGAGATCACACCACTGCACTCCAAGCTGGGCCAACAGATAGAGACTTCCTCTCAAAAAAAAAAAAAAAAAATTCTTATTGAATGCAGAAGACTTTCAGGTGGATAGTAATGACACAGGCTTCTGCGTGGTTAAGTAGAATGAAAGCAGAGATTAAGAAGCTGGATTTGGCTATTTAGAGGGAAGCAATGACTTTTAGAGGAACAATTGCACTGTGGTGCCGGGATAGAAGCCAGATAATAAAAGACTAAGGAAGGAGTAGGTGGTAATTACAGAAGAAAAACTGAAGATCACTGTGTCTACAACTTGTTATTGAAGAAGGGCAGTTGAGATATGAGAGAGCAGCTTTAAGGAAACCAAAAGTTTCCTTTCAGCAAAAGCATAGGGAAGGAATTTAAAGATAGGGAAATCATGAGCAAATTTATAAGCTGAGAGAATATACATAAAAAGTTAAATAATAGGCATAATTGTGTAATGTTGGGGAGAGATAAAGAAGGCTTTGTTACTAAATGAACAGGAAACTGAAGGAAAACAGGAATAATTCCTCCTCAGATTAGAAGGTAAATGGAAAGGAGGTGTCTCCATAGAAATTTTCCCTCACAGATAGGAAAAATTAAGAGACTTCTATCCTTATAGAGCAGCTTCTGTGAATAAGGCGTGTGTATGCTGCCGAACATGCGGGTAGGAGTTAGAAAAGCAAATATTAAAAAATGGGATGGATATGTAAAGAAGGCTATATGATTATATTGTCTAGAAATAAAAGAAAAACCCACTTCATTAAACTAAAACACAAATATTTGAAAGTTCTGTGGCTACGTAGCAAAGCTATAAGCCATACAACTCTTTCATACATAGTAGGAGTTTAGTTAACAAAACATCTCAGTTAATAGAGAGTTGTGTAAACCACAAACTAGTTTAATACCAATTCCAGAGTTTTTTTTTTTTTTTAAACTGCCCTTAACAACAAAAGCACATAAATCTTCACTTTATCTTTGTAAACAAAACTTCAGGATCTTACTCTGATTAAGAGTCAGAATTATCATCTTTAATTTTCATGGTACTTGAGTGGTCTAACAATACAAGCCAAAAACATAAAAGGCAGTAGAAATCTGGAAAAAAATAATTAACAGTGAATGATATAAACATGTTTATTATAATCAATTTTTATCATTTTAAAATATTAGACTATATTCATTCCAAAGCCAACTTTTTAAGCATTTAAAACTACCTTGTGTAGAAAAATGTGGGTTAAATATATGGAGAAACACCTAAAAGAGAGTTTTTTTAAAAACAGTGATGTAAAGTAAAATCTAGTGTAGATATTGTTTAGAAATATTTATTCAAACTTCAATGACATATTTTTTACTTACTCTAATCCATTGTAAAGTACCACAAATTCATCAAATCATTTATCTTTTTAAAAATATCACCATTAAGAAGTTTCTAAAATACAGTAGAGTGGTTAAGAGCCTAAGGTTTGGTATTAAACTGACCTGTTTTAATACTCAAGCCACTATTTACAAGCTAAGTGATCTTGGCCAGATGCTTACAATATCCCATACCTGTTACCTCTTTTGTGCAATGGGAATAATAGCAGTAACCTCACCTGTTTGTTATGAGGATAAAACAATCTGCTGCATGTAAAGCATTAATAAGAAATGTGGCATAGGGTAAACGCTCAGTAAATGGCAGCTGTTATTATCAATAATAACTTCTTATAGTTCAATAATTTTCCTTCAACATGTTTCTTCTGTAATTGAACTCTTAAAGATAAAAAAGAAATAAAAAACAGCTATTCATTTTGTGAAACAATTTTTTAAAATATTACCAATACGTTACATAGTGCAATAGTAGTATTCTTGACACATCAACTTAAAAACATTTATAATGTTAGCTAAATCTGATAATAACAGTAGGAAAACTGAATAAGATTGCATATTTATTACTAAAACATTTTATAGAAAAATATCTTTGGAAAATTTTGAAAATGTCATGCCTTTATGATGAGCATTTATGGAGATATAAAGGTATTTGCCATTTAGAGACACATCTGTGGTATACATGTCACTAAAAATAAAAATGTACTAATTCAAGAGAGCCTACTGACAAAATGCTAACATTAAATATTGTAATAAATTACTGAAAACTTCAGTGTCTAAAGTTCCAGTCATAACATTGTTCTGATGGTCCTCTTTCTCCTTCATTACTAAATAATTTATTTTGGTTTTCTTTCTCATATTAATACACAGTGTCCTAGTGGTTAGTTAGGAATTTGTTATCCCATCATAAGACATTTTTGTTAAAATTCTCCACTGATAATCAATGTTTTTATTTGCATTTACCTCAATAGAAACAGATAAAAAATAAAATGGAATAATGCAGTCAAAAAGATCAAGTACATAATGTTTTTTCCACTTTATTGATTATTGACTCATGAAAATGTAATTGAAAAAGTAGGTTGGGCGCGGTGGCTCAAGCCTGTAATCCCAGCACTGTGGGAGGCCGAGGCGGGTGGATCACGAGGTCAAGAGATCAAGACCATCCTGGTCAACATGGTGAAACCCCGTCTCTACTAAAAATACAAAAAATCAGCTGGGCATGGTGGCGCGTGCCTGTAATCCCAGCGACTCAGGAGGCTGGGGCAGGAGAATTGCCTGAACCTGGGAGGCAGATGTTGCGGTGAGCCGAGATCGCGCCATTGCACTCCAGCCTGGGTAACAAGAGCGAAACTCAGTCTCAAAAAAAAAAAAAAAGAAAGAAAAAAGAAAAAGTAACAATTAATGGAACAATTCACATTTAAAGGTTTTACAAATATTGTAATTCTGGATTAAATAAATATACTTTATAAATTCCCTTTGTAGAGGGAAACAATGTACCCAATAGAAAGACTATTACATAAAATTTTAGATGAAATTTTAAAATTCTAGATGTGCCTTCCTCCTGACTATCCTCAAAGTGCATAATTTTCTGGATACAGGAGTTATTCTAAATTATCTACATGTTTCATATGCAAATATGTCAAACTTGACATTGAAAGGAAGAGCGCCGCTGAGCCAGATGTTTTTTTGAAAATCAAGAGAGCCTTCACATGCGTGCTGCTTTCCATAAGGGGATAAGCTCCACTAACCCTCCCAAGGACCTTATAATTACAACAAAGCAGTGGCTGGGCAGTAGCCACTTCCTGGCACAGCACACCTCTGCATAGCCCGGTTACTGTGTGAAAAGCTCATTTACTCTGAAGACTAACAGGACTTTTGTTTGGAGCACTAGCATAAAAGTCATAGAGGTTACCACAACAGAAGCAGTAAAATCCAAATATCAAACTCTGGTGCAGAGAAGGAAATCTAAACACTAATATGTAAATGGTAAAAGGAGTCTCAACAGCATACTTACTTTCAAATTTATTGACATTTTTCTCTAATGTTTTTCAGCTGACAGTATACAAGTTGATCAGGAATTATGTGGAAATTAAATGTAATTGCAATTCGCTATTTTAAAATATTTTCTGTGTAGCTGTAAGTTGAGTGAGGTATACCACAGCTCTATCACATATTAGCTATTCACTTTTGAGTGGTTACATATACCTATGGTTGATTTTGAAAAAAAAAGTATTTAAATCAGTTTATTTAATAACAAAGAGCATCCTTCCTGTGTGCAGGCATGATTTTTTCAGTAAGCATGCTTCAAGAATATACTCAGAACCAGATATTTTGGTGGTACTATAGACACCAAAATAGGAAGAATAAATTATTCACAACCTTAACCCTAAAAGCCTATAGTCTAGTGGAGAATACTGACATAAAGTCCCATTCAAAGAGAATTTCAAAGCTATATTGATTGCCATCATAGTGATATATCCAGAGTTTGATGGACAGTTTTCAGAGGTCACCTGACCTAGGCAGGAGTAGATATAAAGGCAGAGGGCAATTAGAAGGGATTTGAATACTTTTTTTTTCCTTTATATAGTCTGCTAGTGATGCGCTAACCTACCCATCTTTTTAATTAATTCCACCTAGTATCCTAACAGCAACAAATTAGCATTTGTAAATATTTTAATTGGCTCTTTGGGTGTGTTGCAAAGAACAAAGTCACTTTAGTCACCTCTAACAACAACAAAAATCTTGTGTCTGTGAGTGCATGTTGGGGTGGTCACAGTCTGAAGGACACAGACACTAACACAACCTTCAGGAGCTTTGGTAACTCTGTCCCTTTGTGCGTCTCAGGGGCTGTTTGGGTCTCACATTGGTTCTCTGTTCTTCCTGTAAAACTGGGCTCTTTTTTCTTGTGATTTCTCCTTTGTAATTTCAACTATAACTGTTGATTCTGTTCCTACTCCTTACAGTTTTACTCTCTATGTTTACACAGATAACACTCAGCTCAAATTCTGGGGCCAGGTCACATATAGAAGAATGGGTTAGCTGTTCTTGGGTCAAAATTCCACCCAGATCTAGTCAACTATGGACAGGGAAGTGGCCCAAACAACACCCGTCTGTTGAGGTGGCTGTGCCTGTAGGTAGACAGTTCCTCTGGAAGGTGGTACGGACAGGCAAGTACAAAGTGAGTACTGTGATTCAAGGCTTCTCCTGATAAGGAAAAAAGTACATTTCTGTTTTTTCCTTTTTTTTTTGACACATGAAAGTTTTTAGCTTATTAACCTTCTTGTGAAAAATCCACAGGTGCCATAGATAACATCATTGCAGCACCTTTACTCCTTTGGCTTTTTGCCAGCACCAACGTGGGCCTTTGCAGTCCCCGACTTTCTTCATTCTGTTCTTGCGTTCCTTTCATTGCTTTCTTGAGGTCTTTTTCTTTTCATACAGCGCATGTCTTGTAAGTCTATGTCTGGGTTCATTTTTCTTTGCATAATCCAGGGAATCATAAATCATGCCAAAGCCAGTTGTCTTGCCACCACCAAAATGAGTTCTGAATCCAAATACAAAGTTGACTTCCAGTGTGGTCTTGTACATTTTGGCCAGGTTTTCCCAAATTTCTGTCTTAGGCACTGTTGCCTTCCCGGGGTGAGGGACATCAATGACCATTTATTTCCTCTGAAGTAGTCGGTTGGTCATGAACTTTCCAGTGTGGATAGTTACTGTATCATGCATGATGGCTGCCTATCCTTAGACAGCCAGGGAGGAAAAGCCTGTTTTTTCCTGTTTTTGCCTTTGTTCTTATTACTTTAACTTTTAGAGTTCTGACTCTTTACAATTTTCTAAAATTTTATCTAGTGTTCTACAGAACAAGATTGTTTTAGGTAAATCCCCAAACATCTTTGCCCCACTGTCTTTCATAACACAAATTTAACTTGCTCATACAAAGATGGAAAATTTGATCTTGGCCTTATTAGTTCTGTGTGCAGACCACCTAAGTCAATGTCTCTATCTAGTAACCAAATTACAGTTGGGTTTAAACTCCCTGTGATCATTTACACTATAATTTTATAATCAAACTCTGACAGTGGTATTTTTTTCATATAAAGAACTATTCAATCATTCATTAGGTATCTACTGAACACATACTATCTACCAGAAAATGTAAAGCTGTATAGGTTATAGCAGAGTATAAACAAAATTCTTCATGAATAAGAAATGTTTACAAAAGAAAACATTTGAAATATGACAGTTCCAAGAATTCAAACATATCCCTTTAACACATTTTAAAGTAATTCCTTCTATAATGCATTTGATACACCCTAACCTTTCAATCAAGAATCTTGAAAATATTTAACCATATTCTAATGAAATAGGACAATCATTATGAACATCTGCTGTGCCATATTAAACCTATAATATTCAGTATATAACTCTATGATACTGTTAATGACATTGTACTTCAATTATTTTCTTTTTCTGAATCCTTTCCAAAAATGTGTGCTTCTTAAACACATTTTATTTTTCCTCCCAATGTCTGACAGAGAACTAGTCTTGACTGTTAAATGAATGAGGATAAAATACTCACTGAGATAGCTTTGAGGCATAAGTAATGTGGTCATGTACATTTTCAATATGATTATGAGTGCGAAGTTAAAGAGCATTATGGTTGGGCAGAGCTGCCTAAACTTATGAAAATCTAGGAGTCTGAACTTAAGACAGAGTGTTTTGAGAGTATTTCCTATTGATTATCTTTAAAAACCAATGAAACAGTAAAAGGATGCCTCAGGTGGCAGAAGAGACTTTTTCATTAGTGACTTTTGAAGTGCCTAGAGAAATAAGCTTATGATAGAATGCTGAGTGCATCACCTTTCCAATTCTCAGGTGCACAGATAGCAGGTTAGACACATCTGTGCTGGGCAGAGCATCATGATTAGTGCCACATTATGCACAGTGAAACATCTCAAAGGCCAACAAAGCTAAATGCACACATTGATATTTCCCACCCATATATAATGCCAAGAAGGAGTAAGGCCAAATCTTGAATGGGAAGGATTATCCTTGAGAATTTCCAATGATTATCATTTTCTTTCCCTTTTATTTTTTTCCCTTTAGAAATAATGCAGGGCTAGGAGGGTATCCATAGAATTTTCCCTAAAGAAACTCACCCAAAGCATAAGCAGAAAAATATGCCACAGGAGTCCCATAAGATATTACCAGAGAGAAATAAGCAAGAAACAGAGATTCTTTGGGTTAAAGTTGAGGACTTCCCTCCTAAAGCTAGAAAGTTGAGGAAGCTTAACACCGCCACTTCAACCCTCTAGTACCAAAAGCTGCCCAGTGAATTTCTGTATAATTCTGACAAGCTATTTGAAAACCTTTTGGCTCAAATTTCCTCAACTGCCAAATGACAGGAATTTCTGAGTTGATTTGTGCTGTATCTTGAATTTACTCCTACTTCCAAGGTCTCCTTTTTTCTAAAACACAGCAGATAGTCCTCTACTACCTTCTAGTCATGATACTAGAAAGAATTACACGTGCATCCACTCATCCTCAATTACTCTCCGCTACAACCGAGGCTGAAGACAGAATAAATTTAGGTTCAGCCAATATTTTCATTTATTAACTTATTTATTACCTTACTGCTTTAGGTCAGCACTACGCTTGGTGCAGAAGCTTTACACTAATCTTCCCCAAACACAATTATTACCACCATATCAGGAAGCAAGAGGCCATAGCATAATAATGTTTTGTCCAGTATACTGAAACTTTGCATTATTTGGCTTTTGTGACAAGATAGAATTCCAAGAATCAAAAAGTGCAAAGTGAAGTAGAGAATTACATAAATAGGTATAAAGATGATGCTCAGGTGAAAGTAAGCTCAAATTCTCAGTGCTAAACTCTTTTTGGTTTAAGTCTCATAGGGACAGAGGCTTTGTCTTCCTTGTTTGCATCCATGTTCCAAGAGCCCAGAACAGTGCCTGACACATGCTGAGTGCACAACAAATTTTTGTTTATTAAATAAATCAATAAAAATAACTGATATTCATCCAGGTCCAAATATAGCCATGTCCCATGACTAGAAAAATATTTAGGCTCCTAGACAATAAATGTCCCACAGTGTCTTCTTACTCCTATAAAATTTTATCCCATTCCCAATTTCTAGTTCTCCCATGTCTGTGGATAGTGATAAAGAAAATTATATCATAAAATATGCATACCTAGAATGGCATTCATGAATAAGTTAGAAGGATTTGTGGGCTCAAGAAAGTCACCATCACCCTATCCTTTAGAGGCAGGATATCACCTAAAACTCCTATTTGCAAGTACTGTATGAAGCTCTCCCAAATGAGAACCATACCTTAAACAGTCAGCTGAAATTTGGCTGTACACCAGTTCCCAAAAGAAAAATCTGATATTCTTGCAAATTTCATTCTGACTGGTTTCTAAAAAAGCTCTCAGGAAACATGCATTTCTGAGGATAACAGAGTAAGGAGAAGTTTGAGATTACAGTGATCTTGCTATAGCTGCTCATCTTTGCAGAAACTGTAGTCATGAGGTGAGCCTTATGTGAGGCTGAGGCTCCCTTAGGTCATCATAGCAGGGAAGTGAAGAAGAGAACAATAAAATTCACCAAATAATAGGACCTACTTGATTCTATGTCAAATGGCTTTCAAAAGATTTAAAATAACACTTTCATTTTATAGGCGAAGAAATAGAAATCAGAGAGATGAAGAAGCATACCCAAGGTTACCCAACTTATTAGTGACAGATGGGTATTCTCTCCAAATCATATATGCTTTTAAAGAAAAACTGTATCCACAGCACATTAGAACATCACACTACAGTCTACTTTCAGTGTATATACAGGCACATGCTATTCACTGTTGACTAGAAAGGTAAAATTGGGCCAAATAATATTTAATTCCCCACTGTAATAGTAGTTTTACATTCCACATTCAGACAGCTGGCATAATTGAAGACAGCTCAGAACCCCTGAGGATATCCAAACTGTCACAATTGGAGAAAAGACTTAAGTATCCTGCAGTGTTAAGACCTACTCAATGACATTACAAAGCTGATTCAAATATCATCTTTGTTGGATTCTCAATATACAATCTATGAACAATAGACATAATTAAACATAAAAAGCTGTAAATTAAGCAAACTAAATGATGGAGCAAATCATTTCATTTTTGCACCTGTGAAGTACAGTATGCCATTGTTATTTTCTCAAAGGAGAGAGAACAGACTCTTGCATGGACAATTATCAAAAGGGTTCAGAGCAGTAGCAGCTATAATGGACAATAAATTTCTTTCCAAAGACTAAAAGGATATAAATGAATGTAGTTTTCAAGTCAAAGTGAGAATACACAGCTGCCACCACAGATTCTATTTAATGTATTTCAATGTTACTAATTAAAATAAAAACTAAGGTCTCCTATTCTTCTGCTAGTAAAAAGCAGAGAACGCAGAAAAACAGTTTCAAGTTATAATTTTATACATCTTGGCAAAAGAGCTTTTTGCTCAGTTTGTGCTTGATAGCAATAGAAAATAATTTTTGCAATGAAGCATTTAGCCTAGAGAAAACTGTACAGAAGGAAGTGGTGTGATGGGTAAGAGCATGGGTTCTGGAGGCAGAGGCATGGGTGCAAATCCTACCTTGGCTACCTCCTGATTAGCCTCAGGAAAGTTATTGACAACTCCATACACTCTTTTCTTCATTGGTAAAATGGGGACAATTATAGTTCTCACTTCATTGGATTGCTGTGAGAATTAAAACACCAAACTATGTAAAACACTCAAGACATTGATACTCCATGACCACTCAAATAAGTGTTAGCTTTTATTAGTTTGGTACTACATATGATGTTTTAAGTCCAAAAAGAGCAGATAACTAAATTTCTATTCTTACTCTAGCATTTTGATGGCTGATTCATAAGAGCATCAAGGAAATTTCATTCATAAAGTGGCTCTCTAAAAATTTAAACTAAAACAAAAAAATGCTGCATTAAAATCAGATATATATATATATATATATATATATATATATATACTAACGTATACTGGAAAAATACTGGAAAGGTGAGCAAGGTCATTGTATGTGTATTGCCATCAGAGACACATAGTGTCATCTCGAGCCAGGATTGAACTAAAAGAGCCAGGGGAAAGATCTGCCAATAAGCCCACCATGAACTAACATAAAACCACCTGCAAAATACATTCAAGCATCTGTCTCTGTGAAATGCCAAGTCTTCTCCTCCAACCCTACCAGGCTGGCCCCATCTACCACAGAGCAATACTACCTCCCACCTTTTTTTCTCAGTTCATCACTACTAACCCTCCTTTATTTGACTATGCACAGAGGCATTATGTGACATCCCACACTGAAACTCATTCTCTTTTATGCGACAATGTATGCTGTATGTGCCGCTTCTTCTAATTCAGTGACTGACAAAACCAATCACATTGATCCATATGTTCAAGAATTGAATACTTTTAATATCCCCTAAATTAATCCTCAATTTTTTTCATATCCTCAGAGATGATCAGGAATTCAAATGTTTCCTGAGGTAAATGATAAACATAGCATCATCCACTCAATGATCATCTGGCCTCTCAAAATAGGGAAGGGAACATGGACTATCTATAAGGAGATGTTCAAACTATAAGCATTCTCTGAGGCAATACAGAGAATAAGAAAAAAAAAACGAGGAGAGAATATACTTCTATATATTCATACCTATAAATAAGGATACGTAGTTGTATTATTGTAGAATATGTAGTATTAGTAAAGTAGTAATATTACCTACTTCATATGATTTTTGTGCATATTAAGTGATTCAATAAATGTAATGTGCTTAGACTAGTTCCTGGCAGATCATAAGCTGTCAATAAATGCTATACATAATGAGAGGATGATCATGATACACTGATAATGATGATGATGATGACAATGGTGATAAAAGAACCTGCTAACAAACAATGCACAGACTGTTATATGTTTGTAATTTGGGTAGGATAATTAGAGTATTACACTCATCCGTTGTTTTCACTAATTTCACATGTTGTAAGAGAAAAAGGGGAAATACAATAATGTAAATGGCAGGAGTTTAAAACAGAATGATGCATGTACTAAAGAAACAAAAACATATTCGAGTTGGAGGAAAACAGAAAGTCCAGTGTATAAAACTGGCTCTTTTAAGAGGCACTAGAACTATGGAATTATCAATTTAATTAAGGAGATAATATAGAACAATATTAACTAATACATAGGCAGCACTTGGAATGTGTCAGGCATTGTTCTATATTCTTTAAGATACAGAACTAATTTAATCCCTGCAACACTCTTGTGTGGTAAGAACTACTGTCATCTTCTGAAACTACAGCACAGAAAGATTAAGTAATTTGTTCAATGTCTCTTAGGTGATAAGTGGTGAAACCAGGATTTAATACCTTCAGTTTGTCTCTAATCTTTGCTCTTCACTGCTTTGCTACAATGCTCTCGATATATGAAAGAAAATATCTTTTGAGATCTTTAACACTTAATAGAAAAGTTAAAACAAATTATGGGTGGGGATATAGAAAATTCTCAAATAAAAGGCCAACATAAAGGCATCAGTTAATCATTAAGAGCAATTATTACACAGTGCTTAATGTGAGTAGATTCTGTTCCAAGACAGAAACATGTATCACCTTTTCTGAAATAATTTTTGAGAGAACTGCAACATCTTATCTTCTCATTTTAATAATAAAGATGTTTAGTTTAGAAAAGAGTTTTCTTGTGTCTATTATTTGTTATTCCAGCTCAGTATTACTCTTGCTTATAGTGTAGAATGATCGGCAGAAATAATTCAGCATGAACAGAAAGAATCCAGGCCCTTTTGAGAGCTTAAAATCTAAAAGTGAATAACCATGAAAAGTTCATGAAATACATTTAAGTAAGTAAGGTAGACATTTAACTAAATTCAGCTGCATGGGAGAGATGAATGGGACACTGGGTGCAGGAAAATGAAACTGCTGGAGGGATCAGCTCAGAAAAAAATTGTTGAGAACTAAATGGCAGCAGAGATAAGCAAGAATGCTAACCTCTTGGAAATAGAAGAAAGGAGTTAAAGTAAGGAGTCAAAAATCAGATATATAATACGGCTAATTATAAAAGGGAAAGCTAATTATAAGATTCAAATATATATATATATATATATATATATGAAATATATACAAATATATCATATTGCTATGAGAACAACTTTAAGGTTTGTGACCTAAAGATCGTGTAATATAATTTTAGTTCTAGCCTTTCGAGTTAACTCAAAATCTTAGCCAAATAAAAAGTTGCTTGTATGAAAGAATAGTATACATGTTGGCACTATTGTTTATCACTTAACAAATTCACAGTATATTTTCCACATTCTCTAAAATCAAGCCAAGTGTCTATGAAACACAAATAACATTCATACATTTTATAATTACAAAGTGTCATATGTTCTCAGAAGGGCTTCCATAATAATCTCATTATGCAGGTTCCCAGATGAAACATAGCTCTTTTTGAGTTCTGTGTTTTTAGGTTGACATATTTTTTCCACACCCTTGTGCTGGGATACCTAACACTGCAGGATAAAGATGTACACAAATCTAGCTAGGCACATTTTCTTGAAGAATTGAGTAACATTTTACTTTCACCTTTCAACAAAACTCTGTATCACACAGTAAAATGCAAAATGTGCATACAACTTGAAAGAGAAAACAGTAGACTTCCAAGAAATTTCCTCTTAAAATAAGCTACTTTAGATGACTCAAACTGGAAATATATACAGGGCCTCCAGCTTTTAGAGGATCTTAGAAGATAAAGTTTAATAAGCACTGCTTGACTTTGTTTTGTGACAGGAAATGTTAGTGAGATGATGCGCTACAGCTTTCTGTACACTTTGGAGGTAGATTACAGAGGCACTCATCTACTTAAGCAGTTAGAAACAGGCAAACCCTCCATGAGCATCTCCCCAGTGGAATAACTAAATATTCCCAGAAAAAAATATTTTAAAATTACGAGCATAGTCTAAAATTAAGAAACAATTTGAGGGAATGTCTTAAAATGTTCAAGAGAGGAGAAACTTCGGGGGAAAAGGAGGAAAGAAGGGCAAAGATGAAGAAATAAATGTTCAGCTTTGAACATACTACTTAGAGAAATGGAAAACATATGTGAGGATCCATACTAGGATGGTCTTTATTAGTTTACAAAGGAGCAGAAAACTCTTTATATTTAAAGGCATTACTCTATATTTATTTCATGAGCACGCTCAACAAAAGGTTTAGAAGAAATTGGCAGATTTTAACAGTAAGAACACCAGAGTTTTAATTTCACCTCTACCACAACTTCATTGGATGGTCTTGAGCAAACTAACTTTTCTAAATCTCAGTTTTCCAAACTGCATAGTGAGCAGAATAACAATATCAAAGTGCTATTATGAGGATTAAGTGATTTAAAATGCATAAGAGCGGGGAGGATCCAAGGTGGCCATTTAGGAACAGCTCAGGATTGCAGCTCCGAGTGAAAGCACAGAGGGTGAGTGGACGCTGCATTTTTATTGCCCACAGACTAGGAAATTCCCAGCCGGAGGAGCTCCACAGGTCACCAGCGCGGCTGTGCTGGCCAGCGCCGCTGCTTTGCCCCACGCAGCTGCTTTGCCCCACGCGGCTGCTTTGTTGGCACCCCAGAGCAGTAGTTCTCCGGTTCTCCGTATAAAATACATCGGTCCAGGTGCCCTTTTGGCTGGCGATTGGTGCCACGGATAGTCGCCCATTCGTCTGTTTAAAAAGGGGACTGAGCAGGGAACCAGGAGAGTAGATTCCAGGGCATTAAAAAAAAAAAAAAAGGCACCACAAACCTCAGTGCCGCTGTTTAAGCCAGCGCAGTGAGTGGCCACAGGGGAAAACAAACAGACCCCGGCACCTCTTCAACAGGCGACTGGAACACCAACTTAAAAAAGGCTCTGAGGCAGGGAGCCAGGCGATCAGGCTCGGCTGGTCCCACCCCCACAAAACAACAACAACCAGAAATTGAGGATTGAGAGTTTCACAGCAAGCGCAGCTGAACCCAGGACAGTCCAGCTCTGTGGGGGAGGGGCGTCCGCCATTACCAAGGCAGCCCACCACTCCGGAGGTAGTCAGCCAATGCTAAGGCAGAGCGCCGTTGCCAAGGCAACCCGCCACTGCAGAGAGACTCCGCCTCAACAGAGGCGGGCCACCATTGCCAAAGCAGTTCTAACTACACCCATATAAACAGGACTGCAGGGAAGTTCACTCGGCAGCTGGGCGGAGCCCAAAGCAGCTCAGCAAAGCCTCTACAGGCAGACAGTGACTAGGCTGCCTCCTTGCTGGGCAGAGCAGCTCTGAAGGAAAAAAAAAAAAAAAAAAAAGAGATAGAAGGCAGCAGCATAATCAAAACTCATAAAGCCCTAAATCCCTGGGACAGAGCACCTGGGAACGAAAAGCAGTTTATGAGTTCTGCTGCAGCAGACCTAAACATACCTGCCCAGCAGCTCTGAATGAACAACAGAGCTCACAGCTCACCATTTGAGCTCCTATAAAGAAGAGATCATCTCCTCAAGCAGCTCTCTGACCCCTATATATCCAAAGAGACACCTCATAAAGGACAGATCAGATTGACACTAGCTGGGTATCCTTCTGGGACAAACATAGCAGAAGAAGAAAACTGGTAACAACCCTTACTGTTCAGCAGCTGCTGCAGGTGAACCCCAGGCAAGCAGGGCCTGGAGTGAACCTCAGCAGACCTACAGCAGAGGGGCCAGACTGTCAGAAGGAAAACCAAGAAACAGAAATAACCTCATCATCAACAAACAGAACGTCAATCTGAAAGATTTGAGACCCAATCTGAAAGCCAGCAACTACAAAGTCAACAGGTGGATAAATCCTTAAAGATGGGAAGGAACCAGCACAAAAATGATGAAAACACCTGAAACCAGAACACCTCTCCTCCTACAAGGGATCACAACTCCTCACAGCATGGGAACAAGGTTGGAGGGAGAACGAGTGTGATGAAATGACAGAATCAGACTTCAGAAGGTGGGTAGTAAGAAACTTCTGTGAACTAAAAGAACATGTTCTAACCAAATGCAAAGAAACTAAGAACCTTGAAAAAAGATTTGATGAAATGCTAATGAGAATGGACAAAATAGAAAGGAATATAAGTGAATTGATGGAGCTGAAAAATGCAACACGAGAACTTCGCGAAGCATGCACTAGTATCAACAGCTGAATTGACCAAGCAGAAGAAAGGATATCAGAGGTCGAAGGTCAACTCAATGAAATAAAATGGGAAGGCAAGACTGGAGAAAAAAGGGTAAAAAGGAATGAAGAAAAATCTCCAAGAAATCTGGGACCATGTGAAAAGACCTAATCTACGTTTGACAGGCATACCTGAATGCGATGAAGAGAATGAATCCAAGCTGGAAAATACTCTTCAGGATATTATCCAGGAAAACTTCCCCAACCTAGCAAGGCAGGCAAACATTCAAGTCCAGGAAATACAGAAAACACCACAAATATATTCATCAAGAAGAGCAACCCCAAGGCACATAATCGTCAGATTCACCAGGGTTGAAATGAAGGAGAAAATACTAAGGGCAGCCAGAGAGAAAGGTTGGGTTACCCACAAAGGGAAGCCCATCAGACTCACAGCAGATCTCTCAGCAGAAACCCTAAAAGCCAGAAGAGAGTGGGGGCCAATATTCGACATCCTTAAAGAAAATAACTTTCAACCCAGAATCTCCTATCCAGCCAAACTAAGCTTCATAAGTGAAGGAAAAATAAAATCCTTTGTGAACATGCAAGTACTCAGAGATTTCATCACCACCAGGCCAGCTCTACAAGAGCTCCTGAAAGAGGATCTACACATATAAAGGAACAACAAGTACCAGCTCAACTAAAGGGCAAAACAGCCAGCTAGCACCAAAATGGCAGTATCAAATTCACACGTAACAATATTAACCCTAAATGTAAATGGACTGAATGCCCCATTCAAAAGACACAGACTGGCAAACTGGATAAAAAGCCAAAACCCATCGGTATGCTGTATCCAGGAAACCCATCTCACATGCAAGGATACAAAAAGGCTCAAAATAAAGAGATGGAGGAAGATTTACCAAGCAAATGGAGAGCAAAAAAAAGCAGGAGTTGCAATTCTCGTCTCTGATAAATTAGACTTTAAAGTAACAAAGATCAAAAGAGACAAAGAAGGACATTACATAATGGTAAAAGGATCAATGCAACAAGAAGAACTAACGATCCTAAATATATACGCATCCAATACAGGAGCACCCAGATACATAAGGTAAGTTCTTAATGACCTACAAAGAGACTTAGACTCCCACACAATAATAGTGGGAGACTTTAACACCCCATTGTCAATATTAGACAGATCAACCAGACAGAAAATTAACAAGGATATCCAGGACTTGAACTCAGACCTGGACCAAGCAAACCTAATAGACATTTACAGAACTCTCCACCCCAAATCCACAGAATATACATTCTTCTCAGCACCACATCACGCCTACTCTAAAATTGACCACATAATTGGGAGTAAATCACTCCTCAGCAAATGCCGAAGAAAGGAAATCATAACAAACAGTCTCTCAGACCACAGAGCAATCAAGTTAGAACTCAGAATTCAAAAACTAACCCAGAACCACACAGCTTCATGGAAACTGAACAACTTGCTCTTGAATGTTGACTGGATAAACAATGAAATGAAGACAGAAATAAAGATGTTCTTCGAAACCAACGAGAACAAAGGCACAACATACCAGAATCTCCAGGGCACATTTAAAGCAGTCTCTAGAGTAAAATATATAGTAATAAGTGCCCACATGAGAAGCAAGGAGAGATCAAAAATTGACACCCTATCATCAAAACTGATAGAGCTAGAGGAGCAAGAACAAAAAACCTCAAAGTCTAGCAGAAGACAAGAAATAGCTAAGATCAGAGCAGAACTGAAGGAGATAGAGACACAAAAAACCCTTCAAAAAATCAATAAATCCAGGAGCTGGTTTTTTGAAAAGATCAACAAAATAGACAGACCACTAGCCAGATTAATAAAAAAGAAAAGAGAGAATAACCAAATTGATGCAATAAAAAACGATAAAGGGGATATCACCACAGATTCCACAGAAATTCAAACCATCATCAGAGATTATTACAAACAACTCTATGCACATAAACTACTAAACCTGGAAGAAATGGATAAATTCCTGGACACTTGCCTCCTCCCAAGCCTAAACCAGGAAGAAGCCGAAACCCTGAACAGACCCATAACAAGGTCTGAAGTTGAGGCAGCAATTAAGAGCTTACCACCCAAAAAAAGCCCAGGTCCAGATGGGTTCACAGCTGAATTCTACCAGACATACAAAGAGGAGCTGGTACCATTCCTTCTGAAACTATTCCAAACAATACAAAAAGAGGGAATTCTTCCCAAATCATTTTATGAGACCAACATCATCCTGATTCCAAAACCCGGCAGAGACTCAACAAGAAAAGAAAACTTCAGGCCAATATCCATGATTAACATAGATGTAAAAATCTTCAATAAAATACTGACAAGCCGATTGCAACAGCACATCAAAAAGCTTATCCACCATGATCAAGTAGGCTTCATCCCGGGGATGCAAGGCTGGTTCAACATACGCAAGTCTATAAACATAATTCACCACATAAACAGAACCAAAGACAAAAAACACATGATTATCTCAATTGATGCAGAGAAGGCCTTTGACAAAATTCAACAGCCCTTTATGCTAAAAAATCTCAATAAGCTAGGTATTGATGGAACGTATCTCAAAATAATTAAAGCTATTTATGACAAACCAACAGTCAATATCATACTGAATGGGCAAAAACTGGAAGCATTCCCCTTGAAATGTGGCACCAGACAAGGATGCCGTCTCTCACCACTGCTATTCAATATAGTACTAGAAGTTCTAGCCAGAGCAATCAGGCAAGAAAAAGAAATAAAGGGCATTCAAATAGGAAAGGAAGAAGTCAAATTGTCTCTATTTGCAGACGACATGATTGTATATCTAGAAGACCCCATCATCTCAGCCCCAAATCTCCTGAAACTGATAAGCAAGTTCAGCAAAGTCTCAGGATACAAAATCAATGTGCAAAAATCACATGCATTCCTATACACCAATAACAGACTTAAAGAGAGCCAAATCAAGAACAAACTTCCATTCACAATTGCCACACAGAGAATAAAATACCTAGGAATACAACAAGGAATGTAAAGGACCTCTTCAAGGAGAACTACAAGCCACTGCTCAACGAAATAAGAGAGGACACAAACAGATGGAGAAACATTCCATGTTCATGGTTAGGAAGAATCAATATCGTGAAAATGGCCATACTGCCCAAAGTAATTTACAGATTCAATGCTATCCCCATCAAGCTACCAATGACCTTCTTCACAGAACTGGAAAAAATCACCTTAAACTTCATATGGAACCAAAACAGAGCCCGCATAGCCAAGTCAATTCTAAGCAAAAAGAATAAAGTGGGAGGCATCACACTACCGGACTTCAAACTATACTACAAGGCTACAGTAATCAAAACAGCATGGTACTGGTACCAAAACAGAGATATAGACCAATGGAACAGAACAGAGGTCTCGGAGGCAACACAACATGTCTACATCCATTTGATCTCTGACAAACCAGACAAAAACAAGCAATGGGGAAAGGATTCCCTGTTCAATAAATGGTGTTGGGAAAGCTGGCTAGCCATGTGCAGAAAGCAGAAACTGGACCCCTTCCTGACATCTTACACTAAAATTAACTCCAGATGGATTAAAGACTTAAACATAAGACCTAACACCATAAAAACCCTAGAAGGAAATCTAGGCAAAATCATTCAGGACATAGGTGTAGGCAAGGACTTCAAGACCAAAACACCAAAAGCATTGACAACAAAAGCCAGAATAGACAAATGGGACCTAATCAAACTCCACATCTTCTGCACGGCAAAAGAAACAGTCATTAGAGTGAATTAGAAACCAACAGAATGGGAAAAAAATTTTTGCAGTTTACCCATCTGACAAAGGGCTGATATCCAGAATTTACAAAGAACTAAAACAGATTTACAAGAAAAAAACTAACAAGCCCATTCAAAAGTGGGCAAAGGATATGAACAGTCACTTTACAAAAGAAGACATACATGAGGCCAACAAACATATGAAAAAATGCTCATCATCACTGGCGATCAGAGAAATGCAAATCAAAACATTGAGATACCATCTCACGCCAGTTAGAATGGTGATCATTAAAATATCTGGAGACAACAGACGCTGGAGAGGATGTGGAGAAATAGGAATACTTTTACACTGTTAGTGGGAGTGTAAATTATTTCAACCATTGTGGAAGACAGTGTGGCGATTCCTCAAGGACCTAGAAATAGAAATTCCATTTGACCCAGCAATCCCATTACTGGGTATATATCCAAAGGATTACAAATCGTTCTACTATAAGGACACATGCACAGAAATGTTCATTGCAGCACTGTTTACAATAGCAAAGACCTGGAACCAACCCAAATGCCCGTCGACGATAGACTGGATAGGGAAAATGTGGCACATATACACCATGGAATATTATGCAGCCATCAAAAACGATGGGTTTGGGTCCTGTGTAGGGACGTGGATGAACCTGGAAACCATCATTCTCAGCAAACTGACAGAAGAGCAGGAAATCAAACATTGCATGTTCTCACTCATAGGCGGGTGTTGAACAATGAGAACACATGGACACAGGGAGGGGAGCACTACACACTGGGGTCAGTTGGGGGGAAATAGGGGAGGGATGGTGGGGGGTGGGGCGCTGGGGAGAGGTAGCAAGGGGAGAGATGCCAGATGTAGGTGATGGGGAGGAAGGCAGCAAATCACACTGCCACGTGTGTACCTATGCAACAATTTTGCATGTTCTTCACATGTACCCCAAAACCTAAAATGCAATAAAATAAATAAATGGGGAAAAAATGCATAAGAGCATAGAGCATAGCAGAGAGGAGGCACTCAAAGGTTAGCTGAATTTGAACAAAAACTTAGTCATAGCATAAAGAAGAAGGTATATTACAAGGACAGAGCCAAAATAAAATAATAATTGAAAGAAAAGGCAATAAAGTGAAGCACATCAGTGGTACTTCATACAGGATCCACAGCAATGTTAAAAGTCTTGTAGAAGCAACAAATTGAGTCATGCACACACTTCCAAGTCAGGACCAAAACCTGTTTTTCATTCCCCCCAGGGTACATAGAAGGCCTAGTTCAATAGGGGAATATAATTTTCATGGAGGTTCATTCTGCTTTGTGTTAAATAATGACACGTGACAAGAATGCCTTAAACTTAAGTTTAGAATACACAAAATCTTATACAAATGATCTATTAATTCAAACTATTTTCTCCAGCACATTTTTCAATAATAAAAACATTGCCACTGAGCAATCTCTCTTTTCTGCAAATTATTATTGAAAAAATAAAAGGTGAAAGAAAGAAAGGGAAAAGGTGATGGAGAAATATTAAGAGACAAAACTAAATTGGTTACAATGGAGTAAAAAGGGGTGAAAGTACCAGAATCAGGCTTAGTGTTGTTTTGACACTCTTCCATCAAGAAAACCTAGTGTCTGTTTAAGTAATTACAGCCCTGTGTTCTTGACATATGCTCAACCAGTGTCCCACTGAGATCACAGCATTTCCTCTGCTATATTATACTCTGCTTACTCAATCATTTTCTATCACTGGATATTGTTTGGAGCTCATCACTAAAAGCAGTATTTTGGCCATCTCCAATTTTGTCATTTCTCTGTAATTGACAATTTATTATTTGGATTATATTTTCATTTATTTAACAAAATGTATGTAGTATTGGCTGTGGGCCAGACTCTGTTTAAGCACTTTAAAATAACTCATCTAATCTTCCTAACTCTAAAAGCTAAGAGCTATTTTCCCCGTGTTACACAGGAAAATACCCAGTCACAGAGAGACTGAATAACTTGCCTAAGGCCACACAGCCACATGGCAGAGCTGGAGTTTAAACCCAGGATCAGGAGGCCTGGCCTTTAAACAGTACCATATGTCGCCCTTCAAATAGGATTAAATGAGTTAATACATGTAAATACCATGGAATAACATCCAGCATATGGGAAGGCATAAACAATTGTTAGATATTCTTTGTTTTTGTGATGGTATTGTTCAGATCATGTATGAATATTTTGATACTGGTAGGATTTATTTGAAATTTCCCCATTGACCAAAACTACTGCCCACATTTTGCTTATTTTTAGAAAGGTTTACGTTTCCCAGGCTGTTAACCGGGATAGGGTTTAAAATAGTAGAAAATCCTCACTAAGTGAAGGTACATTGAGACTTTGACTTCTGATGGATCTGTTTGTCATTCTGGCACAGAAGAAAATTAGATTAATCCAATAAGAAATGCTGTTCATGGAGTCACATTGATTTTTGCCTGCATTAGATGTTCTTCAGGTGTTTACAACATTGATTTATTCCAGTTGAGCAGAAAATCTATTATTTTCTGGGTTTGTCCTTTTTTTTGTTTGCCTGTTTTTTAAATGGCTTTAAGCTTATGTGTATCTAAGCATATATTACAAAAGCACACACAGGAAATAATTCAATTTTCTATATGACACAATATTTTTCATTGTGTGGTTAACATATATGTAATAATCCATTAAGAGAAGTTATTATTCTAGTGGTTATTTATACTTTCTTACCCTTCTTGACACAATGGGCTTGGAGTCTAAATATGTAACAATCTTTAAATAGCATTTGATGACATTCAAAACATAAAAAAGCATAGTTATTGATGTAACGTTCTTGAATTTTTATTTTATATGGATACATTAATTTTTCAGAATTTAGTTAATTTTCTGCTTGAGCTGTAAGATCACTTAGACTCTCATAATTATATAATAATAAAACTATTTCAAAAAGCTCCAAATGGCTCATGTTCTTTCCAACCAGCTATTTTTAAGTAGGGTCTAAAAATTGCTAACTTGTTAATGTTTTGAACTGATGCACAGTACTTGAAATACTACAAACTCCAATATTATATTTTTTACATAATTACCGACCCAAGTTTTAAAACATGTTTTAAAGGAAGATGCTACAATTTATTCTAAATTCCATGCATCAAAACAATCTTCTTGCTATAGTGACCATTTTTTAGGTATGTTTGTTATTGAAACAGAAGAATTTATAGAAATTAGGTGACCATAAAATGCAAAGAACCCTGAGTTGCTGGTGATAATTATTCAAATTTGGATATACTGAAAAAAAAAAATATATATATATGCAATTTGTTTTTAAGAGAGTTATTTTCTGAGTTTTACAAAAATTTCAGCCTTGTTAGCAGTATTTGAAATTCTCTTATGATTCTTTTTACTTTGAATATACAAGAAAAATCTCTCAAAGCTCATTATAAACTATGATTAGATCTACTTTTGAACTGGATTTCATCAAAGCGTTAAAGGAATCAGATGAAAAACTTGATTATTACAGTTTCCCTAGAAACACGGGAAACAGTAAAAACACCTTAGAATCCAAGACTTTTTGGCAGTATTTTACAGTCCATCTGCTGTGTTCAACTATTATGAGAATACAAACAGAATAACTATCATTTAAATATCATTGTGTATAATTACATTTTGCTAATAAGTAAACATAATTTATATTGTCTTTATGATCTGTAACTAAATAGTACATATTAGAGGAAAGCAGGAAAAGAACAAAGGAAAGATGGAGGGAGGGAGAATGGAAGAATAAAATAAAGGAAAGGAAACAAAAGAGGGAAGAAGGAAAAGATGAAGCTTGCATTTCCATCACTATCCAGTGACTGGCATGTATTTTAATAGCTTTGGAAGATCAAGGGGTCAGTAACTTGCTGAATTGTATCCCCCATATCTATGAAAGGGGGCCCAATGAGCTTATAAACTGTATTAAGTACATTTACTCCTTTATTTATTTGTTTTTTTAATAAAATGTTAACTACACAAAATCTATGTGCCATGGAACACAGTAGACGCTGGAAACATAATAGTGAACAAGACATAATTTTGACTTCAAGGATCTTAGAGGTCACTGGGGAGACAAAAATAGATCATAAAATTACAAACTTTTATCTGCCCAGCATCCTTTCTCACCTCCATCCCAGTTTGTTTGTTTGCTTGGTTGGTTGGTTGGTTGGTTGGGGTTTTTTTGTTTGTTTTTGGGTATTGTGTGTGCGTGTTTACTGTGGGGTGGGGTGTAGGATCTTTACCCTTTCCTTTGGGTAAATCCTACTTTCTAACTCATTCTGTATTCCATGTATCAGTCTTACCTATTATTCTTACTGAACTTTGCTTCTGGTGGCTCTGGAAATCATAGTGCCTAGGTTCTCATCTCCTGCCAACCTCATTTCCAACTGACTGCTTTGGCCACAGAACTTTTATGACTTAATTTAAATCAATTGGTTTTCCATGCAACTTTGAATACTGAATACAGACACATAGCAATAGAAGTGTTTTAAAACTGGGTAATCTATAAATAGTCTGCAAATTCTACTATTGAGATTCTGAGTTGCCATGATTCCCATCTTTCCCCAAAACTTGATTTCCATTTTTCATTAAATTTTGCAAACTATAGATATCTTTCCTCCAGATATATTTTTCTTTCTTACACTACTAAAATTGGTCTTAAAATTATGGCATATTAATGGCTCTAATATAACATGTAAAGTATCAAGACTGCTTTTCCATGCGTTACTGCAGAAAGACAGATGTTATGAACATAATTCTTTTTTTTCCCATTTATTTATTTTATTGCATTTTAGGTTTTGGGGTACATGTGAAGAACATGCAAGATTGTTGCATAGGTACACATGTGGCAGTGTGATTAGCTGCCTTCCTCCCTATCACCTACATCTGGCATCTCTCCCCTTGCTATCTCTCCCCAACTCCTATGGAAACCTTACTTAAGCAAAAATCCAAGGTCAATATAATTATATTTTATCTAGAAATCATAGAAATTTAAATTAGAAAGAAGTTTCAGGCAAGGTCATCCAGTCTCTCATTCACTGTTTTAGAAGACATCTTATAACTAGAACAGCTCCTTGAATGTACCCACTAGTGGGAAAATCTAACTGCACAAGACAGGTAGTTTCATATTTGTATGCTTCATGCTTCTAGTTGTCGGAAAGACCTCCCATTTAAAGTTTGCTTCCTCACACAATTTTATCTAACTTTTCTTTTTCATTTTTGTAAATGCACAGTAGGTGTATAAATGTGGCACATGAGATGTTTTGATACAGATGTGTGAAGTATAATAATCACATCATGGATAATGGGGTATCCATTTCCTCAATCGTGTATCCTTTGTGTTATAAACAGTCCAAATAAACTATTTTAGTTATTTTTAAATGTATAGTTAAATTATTATTGACTATGGTAATCCTATTGTGCTTTCAAATACTAGGTCTTATAATGTTTATCTAGTTTTTCAATGAAAATTATGTTCTTTGCCGTCTCCTACAAAGATCTAAACTTAATTTGACACTGGCACTATCAACCAGTCTTTTTTTTTTTTTTTCTTCTTTGAGACAGAGTTTTGCTCTGCAACTCAGGCTGAAATGCAATGGTGCGGTCTCAGCTCACTGCAACCTCTACTTCCCAGGTTCAAGTGATTCTCCTGTCTCAGCCTCCCAAGTAGCTGGGATTACAGGCACCTGCCACCATGCTCCGCTAATTTTTGTATTTTTTAGTAGAGATGGGGTTTCACCAGTTGGTCAGGCTGGTCTTGAGCTCCTGACCTCTGGTGATCCACCTGCCTCAGCCTCCCAAAGGGCTGGGATTACAGGCGTGAGCCACCACACCTAGCCCACCAATCTTTTTATATCCGTCAAAGTAAATTGTCAGAATAAACTCGAAATTCTATAAGATGGAGTTGCAAAAGAATGCACATCTTCATAAACCACAATTTTGACTACAGAGAAAAGTAACTATTTTTGAATGAATATTTTTAAATCAGGTGAAAAAAAAATGTCAGGAAGTGCTGAACTTTCATCACAAGCTGCCAAGAAAGTAATATTTCTTGGCAGGTAGAACAGATTCAAAAGCCAAATATCAATGGATACACACTTATTCTCCAATTTTTAATATGATTCAATGAATCTTAGAGTGGAGAACTTGTGAGATAAGGTAGCTAAAACGCTATCAATGTACTGCAACAAAACTGAGGACCTCTACCTCATTAGAGAAGGAACATCTTCTAAATAAAGTTCCTACCACTTTTTGAAAATTCAGAGCTGGAAGGTAAAATTTCTGGTGTGAAGATTAAAAAAAAAAAATCCACAACCAAAAAATAAGTTTTTATTGTATGAACATGACTTAGGACCTTGAGAATTGTGTTTATGACTCAGCCATGTAGAATGCAAAGTATGAAACACAAAAATAATAATGTACTTACAGATTTCATGTTAGCAAAGAAAATAAAAGGATGCCCACTAGCAACACACATGAAGAAATGTAGACAGACTGTCACTTATTGCTATCCTACCTAGGCAGATGACTTTGTTGCAAAGATCCAAACACTTAACTTTAAAACTTAAAGCAATTGATCCGAGATGATACATTATAGTTGTTATAAATACTCAGTGTTCTGATTTTATCATGTAACACTTTAAAATAAAAGCCTTCAAGTATTCAGATTACTTCCTTTCTTCCTTTCCCATGATGGCTCTATTAGCTTTTGGAATTTGGAGTTTAGATTACAGTACTTTATATTTGTTGCCTGTACCTATTGGAGATGGCTTTTCACGAAATATTTATGTTTCTACTATGCATGGTTACTGTTACAGTCTGGTAATTATAATTTTTGCAAACAATAAAAAAACTAAAAGGTTAAATTTACTATCTCTAAAAGAAGTGAAAGGACCTTCAGAAGCTTTTATTTTTTATTTCAAGAGTCTGTGTTAATCATTCTCTAACCAATGGTATGAAGTGACAGTTCAATCTCTTTGCCTCTAAGTAATGATTATTTGTTGATTGACTCAATATTATTTAATTGATTTGCTAGATGAATGCTAAAACTGTCTCTTTTATTTGACATGCCAGATTTTTCCTTTGTGTGATATTATATCTGATACTTTCAAATTATAATAATAACACATTTATCAACAAGTTAGCAATGCAGAAGCTGACAAAGGTCACTGGATAAATTTCAAAAAACATTCATCAAGGCATCTACAATTTAATTATCAGAAAAATCTCAGATATTTATTCAGAACCTGTTTGTCCTTGTTTTACCGACATTTCTAACAGTCACATATTTACAAATAGTAATTACATAAATAAAATGAAGAACCAGCACTAACCCTGGTGAAGCTACAGTTGACAGGAAGGACACACTATAGCAGACAGGAATCCTTTAGAGCACATACAAGCAGGGCTAAATTTAAAAAAAGTTACTGAGGGCATTTGTGGGTCATGGCAAAATATTATCATTGATAGTCTTAATTATGAGCTCAGGCTGTCAAGATAAATTTTAAATGTGTTTAATGTACCATGTATAAGAAAGTCAAGTAAGTATATAATGTCTATCACAAAACTTTATTATGAGCAATTAAAACTTTATTCATTTGTAAAAAAATTACAGATGCTTAAAATGGTAATTTTAATTATAAGAAAAGTTAGGCTGAGAAATTAGCATGTTCTCTGGCATTATCAAATAATGCACAATGCCACAGATAAACACAGAGATCAGCACAGGTTTTCGGAAATACACACCACTGTCAAATTTATATGTGTACCTAGAAATTCAGTTGTCATCATTAAGATTAGATTAATTGATTCTAAATTCTGGATGATGCAATGGAGCATCACAGTATCTCGAGACAGTTCTAGTCCTGCATATATAAGCCACTGGTGTACTTTACAGTAATAACACAAAACCAAAATCATGCTGCAAGCAAAAGATGCTAACTTATGATATGCTATTATGAAGAGTCTTGTTGGTTTCAAATTCGATTGTTGTGCAAACTCTCTTGTTTCTATGGCAATGAGTAGTTCCCTTTATTGTAGCTTTTATTGCAGTCATTCTAAACCTGAATAGTTCATCTCCATCATATTTCAGAATATTTCTTGCAAACAATAGTATGCAGATGGCTTTAGAAAAATGTTAGTATGATAGGCATGTGCTAAGAAATATCTGCTCACAGCAAGGTGCTACCTCTAGCATTGTTGAATTGCTTTGTTTAATGGCAGTGGCATATGTAAAACAGTCCACTTGAAAATAGGAGTCTTAGAATTCCTCTCCAACTCCATCATTAATGGTTTGTAGAGGTCATCTAACGACTCTAGTCTTATTTCTTCAGTTAAATAGAAAGCTAGAGAAACTATTGCTAGTTCTCTTAAGTTCATAGGACAATTTGAAATCCTCTCAGATCATTTCATTTTGCCAAGAATATTACCTTTTCTCTGTAGCACAAATACCCATCTGGCCACAAACACTAGAACATAAATAAATAACTAAAAAGCTACTGCTTTAGCCTCTGTCTCCACCTGAAATATTGTCTCCCTGATTTGCTTAAACACACACACACACACACACACACACACACACACA
>NW_022436946.1:47829362-47986397 GCF_009761245.1 Sapajus apella
ACACACACACACACACATACTACTCTTATTTTGGGGACATCAAACAATTTATTAAAATGCTGATTAGTTTTCATCTACTGGCTTTTGAGGAAACAGCAATGAACCCATCTGGCTGAAAACAATATTCATTAAGCAAAACAAAGTTATTTCAGTTGATTTGTCAACAATATGGGGAAAATCCAATTTCCTATTTAGTCTTTATTGAATGAATAGTATTTAATATGAATTCATATTTGATATGAATTTCAAATTATAAGAAGCCAACATGGAGATCCAATAGTGCTCAAATGGAATAAGTAAATCAGTTTCAGAAGCACTTTAACTTCTCTGGCCTCTTTGGCTATTGCTTCTAGGTCTATCAGGATAAGATACTAAACATTACTCCAGAAAACTAAAACAGCTAGCATGCCTCAAATTATTTTGACAATTTCTACAAGAAACAACATACCACTCATTTCAAAAGCCATACATTTAGAATTTTTATCTTTTATTCCTTATGATGAAGATAAAAATTATAAACACAATATTCATGGGTAATGTTGAGTTCATTTAGATTATAATAATGAGACATTAAAACTAGAATAAATTTGATCTTTTAACTAGGAATTATTATCCATTGGAAGAATCTAGCTGAATGTGTATGAACAAATTCACTGAATGAAAATTTTGATAACTGTATGAATAATCTGATTATAATACAAAATAAATTGGTAAATATTTATCGAAAAATACAAAAGGAAATTTTGCAACCAGAAGTAAAATCACATTTTTGTCCAAATACTATTTACATATTTATTGTTTACCTCTATAAGTTTTTGAAAGTTTAGCCTGGGTATATTTTTTATATGTCTTACAACATAAAATAAAGAAGAACAAATCTAATAGCAATAAGATAATTAGAATCAAAGAAATGTAATTCTTGTTAATGTCTTTTCTAAGTCTTTTGCTTTTTGTATGGTCCTATCCCTTATACCTCAAATCCTAGATTTTGTACCTGGAGAAAACTGAATGTGCAGACTTCCTTCGGATAAAACCTAACATATAAGGTGAATCAGAAGAAGATGGGCATGCTAGAACAAAAAAAGAGATATGCCTAAAATCATTCTTGGATATTGGATACTTTTTTTTTTTCTGGCTTAATAGCATTCTATCTAAGACATTGTAGAAACAAGGTCATCTCTGACATACAACATGAATAGAGTATGTTGAAGCAATGTACATCATCTCTGAACATTTATTATTAAAAAATAGTGAGGGTTTAAAACCAAGTTCACACACAAAAACCTTTTTCATACTTTCAAAATGTCAAAAAAATGAATGAGAAATGGAATTAATAATAGGTAATTAGTATAATAATCTCAGATAACCATGAAATTATTGTTTGTCCCTCAAGATTTTCTATATGCTGCCATAAAACTAAGAAGAATTAAATTCATCAGCTTAATGAGATTTAAAAAAAAATTAGAACCTGCTAGCAGGCTATATACTTTATCTCTGAAGAATGGCTTGCTAATTGGTTTGATGTTTTGCTTAAACATTAAGGTGTACGTGACCAAAACATTTGCATAATACTTCATGTAGGTGCTGTCAGTAAAAGCAGCATTTTGCAGCAATGAGATGTTCTGTATTCATAAAATATGTCAACATAATGAAAAAAAAAAGGAAAATTCACAGCAAGTGAATTGTTCAACATAACTCATCCAAATTGTATATAATTATAATACTACAATTGCTCCTTGAGTAAAAGTACAATGTGGCTTTTTAAATTTTTCATACTAGAGTTAATTCAGTGGGGAAAAGAGTATGTGAGCAGATATACTAACAACTGAAATAAGAACATTGGTAATTGTTTGATTACCACTTTAATTAAAAAATAATCAGCAGCTTGTTATTCCCCTGATTTCCTAAACAAAGCCATCTTGTGATTCAGTTGCCTAGACCTTACTTTATTCACATTGAAAACAAAAAGTTATCCAACACGGACAGGAAAAGAATTATGCCTTAGATCAAAAAGTGAATTTTCATTTTCATGTGGTACAACCAGGCAGTTATATTCTGTTAGTTGACAAGTACGATATTACTACCATACTGATGTAATCTCAGTTTAAGTCCAATATTTCATGAATGTTTCTCATTTCTAGCCAAGATTTAGAGATATCAACAGTAAACACATCATGCCTTTATGGAGGTTTTTGTTCCCCTCTGACACACCATTTTAGTGATACATTTTGTTGCTACATTAATAGAATTCTGGAGGTTTATTTATTTATTTATTTATTTTTTTACAAGACTGAAGCAATACCTAGCCATTTTCAGAGAAAAATCATACATTTTGCTACTTATAGAGAATGTGGAGTATTATGCCACAAAATGAAACTACTTTGCTTTTAGTCATAAGCAATATGTTAATGATGTAGCACAGATCTCAGCAAAATAATGTCAAACTAATCTGCAATCTGCCCAGAAAAAATGAAATGTCAGCCAGTTCTACCAAATGGCAAATGGCTTTGCTGTTCAAGTACACAGCTTATAAACCTACTGGTTTAGAGTAAGAAAAAAAAAGAGGAAAGAAAAATCAAAAGCCTTGAAAAAAAAGTCACTATGATGGTGAACTTTTATTCTCTGTCAGAGAAAAATATTAAGATTTTGTTGATGGCATTTTAATTGGTGAGCTGTTTTGTTACGGTTTAGTGCAGTTAGGATGACTGATTTAGTAGCTCTAAGATATGCTACCATTTTTCAGAGTTTGCAGGATAATGTGCTTCAAAGGAATTATACATAAACTATCTTCCTCAAACTTTGTTAAAAATAACCCTTATAGCTAAAAGCTATAAGTGGAATTTTGTACATAAAGTCATCTATCTGTGCCAATGTTCACAAGAGTTTCCACAGATTGCATTAGGGGTGCATTCCACGTAAAAGTAAGACCAGCAAAACAACCAGATTGATTTTACACATGCTTGATATCATTTGGGCTGACTTTGAAACCATTTATCACAGTAATCGGATGTAGACTTAGTATTTTGTGGGTAAGAAAACAAAACAAAGCACAAATTAAAAAGTTATTTCCTTTCTCAGATATCTAAACACCACAAATTGGCTGAAGCTTTTCTGTATTAAAGCATAAAATGAAAACAATGAACACTGCTTTTTAATACCAGTGTCTAGTCAACAATGTCGAACAAATCTCATGTCAGTTATTCATAGTAGGAGACACAGTTGCAAGGATCTGTCTTTCTATTGAAAGTAGACTAAGGCTAGAAATACCACTAAATTGTTTAAGTTATATTTGAAAAAAATAAAACAAAGTATATCACAACTGCTACTTCTGATTAACTTAATCCATAACTTTAATGATTGAGAAAAATGTCTGTATTATCTTGGCCTGCATGAACTGTTTTTCTAAGGATTGCTTCTCAAATATGTGGTTTTCTTTCCCTTAACGTCAATGAGGCATAAAGGTATGAAAGGAAAGAGGGTGTACAATATTCAAAATCAGAAATTCATAAATAGAAAAGGACAAATGCAAAATAAATGCATAAATATTATAAAGCTATATTCAATAAATTCCAGTAACAGCAACAACTGCATAGTCATAGAGAATGTTTTACTCTGAGGGCAGATGTTTAATTTCCTTCATAACTAAAATAAGTGGTTCAATGGCCGTTGCATAGTAAAATCACTGAACTCTTTGTACCTAGGCATTCACATTCAAAACCAGAGCACAATTCATATTGTCTCTACACTGCTCTATCAGCATGACTTGCCTAAAGCATTGCCAGCATGGAAGGTGTGATAGCCTCCCATGAGATCTCAGCTAAGTCAAAAGACCATTTAAAATTTCCAAACAGGCCTGACTTCTCTGAATAGTTTGGTAGACCAAAAATCCTTTCATAGGCTCTATGATACATTATAAAGGGCATCCGAGGGAGGATACAACAAGGTATGAAAGAAATCATTCTCCCAAACTTGACTCATGACTCTTTTCTAGCGCAAAAGGTAACTGATTTTAAATTTCTGCCTATTTTTTCTCTGATGTACTTCACATCAATGCCTTTTTCTTGTCCTCACTGATACATTAATCCCTATATTGTTATTTATGGTTGTATACTTGTGTTATCCCTTCTTAATTGCACTTCTCAGAGACTTTCTCACTTCTTGTAGTCAGGTAAACTTAATCCAACTAAAGCCTCACTTCCTAAAGGCAATTTATTTTAAACAAAATAGGAAGAGCATCTCCTTGCCTAAGAGATCTAAAAGTCAAAGTGTTTATCATGGTATTTAAAAACCTCTATAAACTGGCTTCAAAGTAGTTTCACAATCTGATTGTGGATGGTAAGCGTGCTAAAAGCTAAGGAAGAATAGAAACCTATGTTGAAAATGTCATGGAAAAGTTGAAGATCAGTTGGACCTAATTGTTTATTTTGTTTTAAATATAAATGTCTTCAATTTATTTAACTTTAGCATCCGTTTTCTGTGTCTTTGCCATCGTTTCTTCTTTTCCTCATATTCACCCTTATTCTCCAGCCTTATGTAAATATATTGAATGATTCTATGTGCAAAGTACTAAAGATACAAAAACGTGTAAGACAAAGTTCTTTCTGTTTTCATCTTCATTCTTGGTCGTCTTCTCACTTCTTTAAACTCAGGTCTGCAATTTTGCATTGGTTTCTTTCCAATTTCCATATACTCCTTTAAGTCTTCCAAGGTCTCTTTAGGACTCTGAGATTCTTTTAAGATCCCATTACATATATACATATGTGTGTGTGTGTGTGTGTGTGTGTGTATTCCATCATAATATATATTTTACCACATTTACTAAATATGATTCTTTACTATCTTATTCCTTAAGCTTCTGAAATCTGTTCTATTCCTAGCTCTTTCCTAAAAATGTTATATTAAGGACACAAAAACTTTTTAAACAAAGATGTCTCCTCAGACATCAGAATTCTTTTATGCAGAAGTTGATAAATATTTATTATATGTTTCCTGTCTGCACCTGGTGCAGGACTAAAATAACTAAGACAGTATTCTATTGGAATTTATAGTGTAAATTTCTATTTTATAGCCATGTAAACACAATAATGTATAATGAAAACTACATATGGCAAAAGGTACATAAAAGAAGTGATCAGATCTATTAGGTGAGGTTAGAAAATGCTACTCAGATGAGGGTGTTAATTGAGCTTGTTCTTAAAGGTGAATGGGAATTCTTCAGAATAGAAGGCATTATAGAGAAAGGAATTAAACAGGCTCAAAACAGCATAGTGTTTGAGGAGGTATGATTAGGTCAATATAATTGGAGCAGTAAGTGGAAGAGCATTGAAATTAGAGAGATAGACCAAAACACAAATGGCACCCACCACAGCAAAGAGTATGCTTTGAAAACTGAGAAATTAATAGTCTTTGCAGCATTTTAAAGAGAAAAAATTAAAACAATATTTCGGTTTTATAAAGATAATTTCATTTTCTAACTGGCTTTGGGACATAGGTAAAACTGGAGCCAATAAGACAACCTGATAGGTTATTGTAATGTTCCACGAGCAATTATGAGAACTGGAATCAATAAGTCGCAGTAGGAGATTGTGGGGGCAGAATGAGATATTCATTTGTGAGATGTTCAGGAAGTAAATGTGATAGAAAAAGGATCAAATTTAGGACATGAGGATAGCTCAACATCCAGATTTCTGATAGCCTGGATAGTGGTCCCATTAACCAAGATAGAGCTTAGGGAGGAGAAACAGACTGCAGGTGGAGAGGCAAGACACATTCAATCTTATAATTCTTGATTTTAAGGGAACTATTCATAATGTCACTTAGCTTATCTGCAATACAGAAAAGAGTTGAGATTTAAATATATATTTGGAAGTCCCCAGTAATAGGTTATAAACCCATATACCTATATCCATGTAGGTGGATATCTCAAGGAGGAGAAGGAAGCTCTATTATAATTATATAAAACTATAAGTAACTATATATAATACTGTAAGTAGCTCTATTATAATTACATAATAGAGTCCTCCCTTGATCCCTTGAGGACTTAAACTACCCTATCTTCTATAACAACTTCTAGAAAGACTCTCAAATATATGTTACTTGTCACTTTTTTACTTATTCATCTAAAACAATTTTGAGTGCCTATAGTCACTACCAGCTATATGTACATACCTATATATATATATGTATATATATATACATATATATATATATGACTATGTATATGTATATATGATAAGACCTGGTTCTTTTCTTTTAGAGGAAAACAGTAATAAAAGCAAATAAAGTATAATTTTGTAAATTACATATTAGAAGTATGTATAATTATACGGGACTATGGAGGAGTCATTAATTTTGGCTAAAGGAAAATGTGGGGCTTGACAGAGCTGTTGATCCATATTTCTCATGGGTTTATCAGATATCCTGGGATACTCTATGGTACTTCAAACTGATGTGTCTAAAACTAACTCAAGCTTTAACTGTGTAACTTTTGATAAATCATTTAACCTCAGTTTTATTTGCCTACAATGAAATAAGAGAAATAAAAATGATTACTTTCAGAACTCACATTCTCTGATTCTCTGAATCTTTCTCGCAAATGTGTAGCTCTTTTGAAATTGCTTTATTTAAGCTAATGCTACCAGCATTTGTCAGTGGCTCTTTCCTCCTCTTTGCCTTCCTTATCCTTCCACGGTCTGTAAGTTCTGTTCATCCTCCCTCCAAAAAGCTTTCGGTGTCTCTGCTGCACTTTCATTCCTGTTGTCACTGTCAGATTCCATGTCATGTTTGACTCTGTAGATTATTGCAGCAACCTCTTAAATGTCATCCATAATTCTAGTGTCAGTCACAAAAAATTTCTTCTAAAGGTTGTTTCCAGAAAACCTTCTAAATAAGGGCTTTTCAGTAATCATTACTCACTCAAAAACTGCAACTGCCCCCATCCATACTTGACTTTTTCCTATAAGATAAAGTCAAATTTGTATTCTTCAAGGTTTTCCAGGATCTGCTAACTAGTTTTCCACCTTTATGTCATCCATAATTATCCACCTTATTTTTAAGATCTCATTTCTACTTCCACCAAACTAGATTATTTTCATGAATACATAGCCTATACATAGCTATAATTTCCTTCTAATTGTCATGTCTTTCACTAATTTTTCGGTTAAAATATTGTTCACAAAGATTTTTTGATATGGCTTTTAAAATACTGTGTTTCTTTTATAAAATTGATTCATAGAGACTGTAAATGATTCAAACAGAAAAATATATAGATAAAGCTCATTTGAAGTGTTACAATTCAAACTCAGACAATTCTCTAGATTTCAATATATGCATAAAATTTTATACAAATAGTTCATACTCTATAACTGTTGCTGCTTAACTTGTTCTCTTTTATGCAGCAGTATGTGGCAGCTATCCTTCCATGTTTAAAAAATGTTATTTGAATCATGTTATTTCTCACATATTCCATTGTGTACAGAGTCAATATGTACTCAGTATGTACCAGTAGAGGATACAAGCTGGCATCTGTCCATCCTAAAAAGTCGAACATCTATTCTGAATTGTCAGTGTATGCATTATACCAGCTGTTACATATTTTTTAATGTCACACTAAGTTTGGAAGTGTATAATTCTAATTTTAGAAGCATGTCATTGTTTACCTAGGCAATCTTCTCTTGATAGACAACAAAAGGCAGTATGTTAATCAACTTTTAATAAAAATGAATTGTATTTATGCTTTGATATACTGCTAACACAATTTCTTCTGTTAAACCATTTTCAAAGTCCCCAGCCAGAAATGATCACCATCCTTCTTCCGAATTCCCATAGGACTTTGTCCAGGCCTCTGCATTCATCACTTTTGACCTTGGATTCTAATTATTTCAGTCTTCTTTCCCTAATAGAATATAAGCTCCTTTAGGACAACAACTCTCTTTACAGATTCTGCAGTGGTTGGATCAATGCCTTGCACATTATAAACGTTCAAAACTTGTCTGTAGAATAAATGGTTGAATTAATGAATGTCAAAAAAATAGATGAACAGAGAACACTATATCACAAGGGCAGTTCAGGATTCGGCATGTTGAAATTATTTGTAAATGCTCAAATAAATTATGTAACTTATCCTAAATTATCTAGTAAGTAAATTAGCAGCTGTCAATGATATTAGAAAGAAAAAAAGAGAAAAATCTATCAAATAGCAATTTCTCATAAAGCAATTAGAAAAGCAATTAATGAGTGGTGAGCCTTGGAGAGTATAATGGAATTATTGGGCGAGAATACATTCATTTCTCTAAATGCCAAGCAAAATTCTACAAGGTTCATTCACTGATGATGCTCTGCTGTAAGAAAGCTGAAAAACCAGAGATACATAAATTGAACTGTGTAAACTATATTTTGAGTTTTGCCATGATCAGCAGACCCCAAAATAATTTTGAAATTTGAAGAACTACAAGATAAATGAATAGTGATTCAAGTTCAATTTCTGCAGGGATGAGGCTCCTAGGCACTCCTGCTTCTTCTTAATGGGAAAGAAATCTAGCTTAATACTCCATCTTCAACATCAATCAGAAACAATGAAAGACATAGATTTTGCCCTTAAGAGAAGATACTCGTAGGCTAAGCCATAAGATCACTCAACCTCATGCTTTAGCAAGTTGTCTTTTCTCAGTGCCAGTTGCGTTGTACAGAAAATCCCTTCCTCACCTCATCTTAAATTTCATAACAAAAAGAATGCTAAGAGTTTGTAGTATCATCATGTACTGCATATAGGAATTGGAGGAAAAGGACAAAATAAGTTATGCTTTCTGGACATATCATAATTAGGAAGCAGGTTTGGCATTTTGTTATTTAGAATTTCAAGTCAACCATTTAACTAAATCTTATTGTTTACATAGGCATTACCTCTGCCTTCCAACAGTAATGGCACAGCAACATGGGATCAGAACCTAGGCACTGGGAAATCAGAGCTGAGCCCCTACCTCCTGGCATCAGCCCAGCCCTGAAGCTCTCTGAAAGAAAATGGTATAAGCCAAGGCAAGCTGCCTTTGTTAATATGAGATCCAGATTAATGGACACCCATACATCTTTGATAGAAGAAAATATTTGATATAGTGAAGCAAGGCCAGATTAATAAGAATGTGTTTTCTGAGAATCAAACAAAACAAAGAGGTGTAAGTAAGAAATAGTTTTATTTTATATGTGATCTGTGTTCACTGCTAATTGAACACTAGGACCCTGATATAAGCCAGCTTATCTGGAAGTGAGCCTGAGCCAGTGACACTTTGAAAACTGCAGAGGGTAGGTTTGTTCCCATCCTCATGGATGCTTGTCATTCTATGATAGAGTCAGATTTGGCTAAGGAACAACAGCAAATATAATAGAGGTTCAAATTCCTTAACTGAAATTTCAAAGTCTAAAAAGCCTGAACAACAACAAAAAAAATTGCTGACTCATTTAGTAGCAAAACCTAACCTTAATTGACCTGAGCTACTTATAGTTTTTATTCATCCCACCTAATGTAACTATTTTACAGACTTGGCTGCAGAAATATTAAAGTGTTAGATTAAGAGTTTCTACCCCAAATCCTACAGTGTGTGTTATATAATATAGAGTATAGGAAACTTCTAAAATCTAAAATATTGTTAACTCCAAAACTCATCTGGCCCCACGTTTTATATGAATGACTGTGGACCTGTAATGATAATAGCTAATATTTACTACATGTTATGCTAGCACTAGTCTAAACACTCGGTATTAATTGGCTCGCTTAAGATTTAATTCTTCTTTGCAAGAACTCTATGATTATATACAATTTATAGTTGAAGAAATTGAGTTAGAGTAGGTTCAGCAACTCATACAGCACACTAACTGGTGGAGCTGAGATATGAACCCAGCAGACATAGCCATAGCCCACAGACATAACAAATCCATGCCACCCCTTCATGCTTTGTTGGAACACATTTTGAATTTACCTGTCCTTTGGAAGAATTGACTATTTAAGAATTAACTATTTTCCTTGGTCTATAAGGAAAAACAAAAGACAAAATCTCCACCAGTTCACTCTTGCCAACATTTTCTTAAGAAAAAGAGTGGATAGATAAGAGCACATCTTTTTCTACTATTTTCTAGAGAATACAACTGGCTTGTGCATATTGGACTATACCTCTAAAGTACAGCCCTTGAGCAAGCTCTTAAGATGACCACTTCCAGCATCTTCTAATGAGACCTGAAAAACACCAGAAATACCACTGTGCACAGCTTGCTATAACCCACAAAGAGATGGAAACAAACAGGTAAGGCTGACATTCATCAAAATCACAAAGTCAAGAAGTAGCTGACATGTTCTGAAAAAAAATTTCCTCTGGTAACTGAAAATGAACATCTTAGTTCATTTTAGTTCCAAATATGTCATCCCTATAATATATTTTCCTTGATAACAGGTCCCTCAGACTGTCCTTTTTCACTGAGCTTTGGGGTGATCCTTAAATTTCATAATCATTTAATTATGAGACCTCCTTTCTTTTGTTTCTGAAGGAAGTAAAGCCTATGGGCTTCTAATCTGAAAACTGGCTAGTGGAGTTTGATTATAATACATGTTTTCTGTGTTTTAGCAGGCATTCTAGGAAAAAAGAAAAAATAATAATATAGCAGTTTTCATTTGGATGACAGTACTCTGTGTTTAAATGTGTGACTGATTTAGAGTTAACTTTTCTAAAAGGATGAGCAGATTGTTTTTCCTGCAGTGTGGCAGCAGAGTTTGAGACTCAGATCTCCCTGAAACCTTTAATATGATCAGATGCCTGGTGCTTATAATCTGTATACTCTCTAAAAGAACAGGGGCCAGACTTTGCTGGGAGCAGCAATAAAAGGACATGAATACCTTCATTCTAGAATAGCCTAAGGGTATGGGAGACAGGCCATGTCTGTGACAGTGGTGTGCACCCACTGAAACCTGCTAGAAGTGTTGCTTCCTCCGAACCCCCAGAGAGGATTAAGCTTTCTACAGGTCCCATGGTATGCATCTGTTGGAATCTGGTAGAGGTGTTGACCCCTCTGTACCCCCAGAGAGGATTCAGCTTTCTACAGGGCCCATGATCTGAGGGGGTGATTTCACTTACTTTTTTGTATCAGTTTTTGCTACAACCTCTGTACAGATGTAAGACACTATAACCCTTCTTTTTTGCCTGGTGATCATACCCTTTCTTTCCCTCTGTGTGTCGTGAGAAGTGACAGGCAGCATTAAGCTCCATTACCCCTCCTTATAGCATCACCCATTTAGAGAAAATGAACCTTCATCAGCTATACAACTGAAGTTAGAAAATTAGTGCTAATCGATACATCATCCCTTACTTAATCTGCCACGTTAGGTGAGAGAATACAATAAAGCAGCTACATTTTGTGATTTTTGATTATTCAACAAGTTATCTCAGCAAAGGTATTGACACTCACTGACTTATGCTTATTTTTTCTAGTTTAACATTTAAACATAAGCAATTGCATATAGTTTCTAAATATACTCTAATTATTAGCAGTTCCAGCCTAACTCTCCCAACCGATTTCTGTTTTTAAAAATCCTATCAATTAGTATCAGTTTTTAAAAGTCCTATATAGAATTACCAAATCATGAACAGTGTTTCAAGAGTAAAAAGAGAAGCAAATCAATACCCTATTAAGAATATTAATAATGATCACAGAGATTAAGACTTTTTCTTTTCGGAATTGAAGTCAAGGTTGATTGTGCAGGATAACACCGAGTGGGCCATCTGCAGTGAGATGGGGCAGATAGAGAGTAGTTGGTCTCTGTTTGCATCTAGGAATCAACTCTGCTCTGTTGCTTTTTCCAGACATCATTTCAATAGCATCTTTTGGTTTATCCATGCTGATCTCCATATCCTGATGCATCTTGCTATACTTTCCTCCCATTTTATTCTTCATCCTGTCACACTTTCTATAGCACAGGTAGTATTTGTTTCCTCCCATTTTATTCATCACACTGTATGGTCCTTACAATAGCACTGTACTCAGAGAAGAAAGTGGGAAACTGTGAACGTGATTAATATGCAAACTTGATAATCCTCCCTCATATAACAGAACTGACAGCATGTAATTACACATGCACATTATTTTCATAAAGTTATTCACTCAGGTCATGTTTTAAATTCATGGTGAACTTATTTTTTATATAGTGGGGGCTGTAAAACAAGGAAGTTTGACTCATCCTAATGCATAAGGAAATTAAAACCCGAGCATAAAACTACATGAATGATTTCAGCAGTCTGCTCTCATCTGAATTTCCATAATGGGTCTTTTAAATGTTTCAGGTATTTAAAAATAAGGAAAGAACTGTTAATTAAGATTCTATATGTTGCATCAGATGGTTTTTCCCCTATTTTTACTATTTCCTACATATCTGGTATCATAGGACTCAATTTTCCGAAAGGTCAAAAGGTTCTAATTTGTTTCCATTACCAGGAATTTATACACCACCATAATCATCAAAACACTGAAACCTCAGATTCAGTAACTTCTGTAGCTGTCTTTACCCATAGAGCTGATCATAAATATTAGCCTCCAAGATGAATATTCATCCAACTGATAATATAGATCCCTCCTAAACTATCATTTTTGTGTAACTGAATATGTGAGAAAGGGCAGTTAAATTGTGTTCTTCTTAGACTAACATTTAAATGTATGTTTGTATAAGTTTCTTTAGTCTAACTTCTCATCTGCTTTATATCAAACTATATCACTTCAGTTTTTAAAAGCCTGTCAAATCAATAATTTGGCATCATGTATACAAAAACTCAAGTTAGATGGGTGAGTTGAATGTTTTATACTGCTTTCAAGAACATGCAAGTCGGGACCAGGAGTGGTGGCTCAGGCCTATAATCCCAGCACTTTGGGGGGCTGAGGTGAGCAGATTGCCTGAGGTCGGGAGCTCGAGACCAGCCTGGCCAACATGGGGAAACCCTGCCTCTACCAAAAATACAAAAAAGTAGCCAAGTGTGGTACCAGGCAGCTTAATCCCAGCTACTCAGGATGCTGAGGCAGGAGAATCGTTTGAACCTGGAGGCAGAGGTTGCAGTGAGCCGAGACAGCACCATTGCCTCTAGCCTGGGCAACAAAAGTAAAACTCCGCTTCAAAGAAAAAAAAAAAAAGAGCATGCAAGTCTTAAGTTTCTTTCTGACTAACCTGAGGAGGAATCAATTTGTAAAATATTGTGAAGCAAGGTGATCAAATATAAGCCAAACAATTAGCAGTCCACTTACTGTCTGCTATTTTGGTACCATACTGTGGGCCTTAGGTTTCTTCGAAGTATCTATTACATTTCATAGTCTTAAATTCAAAGGAGAGAGCAAGCTAGACGCACAATGTGTCAGCCACACATATAGTGAATAAAGTTGAGTCATATCTTAATTTTCTAACACCAATTCCCATTTTGTGTGTGTGTGTGTGTGTGTATAGAGCATTGACTATATTTCTGTTGTTGACTATATTTCTACTGACCCTTGACCATATTTCTGCTGATCATATATCTACTTGTCATTATATATATATATATATATATATATATATATATATACATATATATATATATATGTATATATATATATATATAAAAAAATGTATCATTATATATATATATATATATATATATATATATATAATAAAATGGATCATTGACTATATTTCTACTATTGGTCAGGATACATTCAAATATGCTTTGTAACAATAAAACCCCAAAATGTCATGGGTTTTAGGCAAAAATTGTTTATTTCTTGCTCCTGGTGCAAGGCTTCTGATTCATACTGGCAAGGATCTATGCTAATGGAGTCTCTATCATGTTATGAAACCCTTTCTCAACCTAAAGCTTCAAGTTTATTAAAGACATAAGAAGGAAGTATGGAAAAATCAAGTGCAAAAATCAAGCCTCTTTTATAATTTGTCCCAGAAACAAGAAATACCATTTTCAAACAGAGCTCATTTATCTGAATTAGTCACATGACCCTACCTAGCATAAAACAACCTAGGAATCTGCTGGGTGCAGTGGCTTGTGGCTGTAGTCCCAGAACTTTGGAAGGCCAAGGTGGAAGGATCACTTGACAACAGGAGTTGGAGGCCAGCCCCGTCAACATGGTGAAACCCCATCTCTACTAAAAATCTACAAAAATTAGCCAGACGTGCTGGTGCGCACCTTAATCCCAGCTACTTAGGAGGCTGAAGCAGGAGAATTGCTTGAACCTGGGAGGCAGAGGTTGCAGTGAGCCCAGATAATGCCTCTGCACTCCAGCCTGGGTGACAGAGCAAGACTCCATCTCAAAAAAACTAGGAAAAAAAAAAAAAAAGACGACTTAGGAATCATTATCTTCCATTTTTGTAGTCAAGGGAAAAGAATTTAGAATGCTGATGGACACCATTTTTGTTTCTACAACTACTTATAGATCTTTGTATTTTCCTCAGTTTGGAATGGCCTTCTGCCCTTTTCAATATGCCTAAGCATTTAAGACCCAGATCAAACATTACTTCATTCATAAAGGTTTCTTTAATATTCCTAGCCTTAAGCTACAGTTGATAGTTGATCCAGAATTCATAGTCCCAGCTCTTATGCCCTATACTGTATTTCTTTCTTCAACAGTTATGATTCTATACACATCTTATTCCTAAGAGATGGTCAACTCTTTGAGGACAGAGATCATGCCTTATTCCTTTGAAATGCCTTCTCCCATTTTTTCCTCCAGCAAATTCCTAGCACAGTCTTTACCATGGTAGGTCTATAACAAGGGTTTTGTTAATTGGATGAGGGAGGAGGTTGACAAAAATATCTCATGGAAAAATTATTTCTGGCTGCCAAAAGTCAAAGTTTTCTCTTACTTGTACTGAGAGACAATAATTCCCTAAGACAGATTTCCTAAAAATAGTGTCAAGCATATAAGATGTTCTAAATATATACTTGATTCATAGATTAATAATGTATTTGTTGCATACTATGTGAAAATCACACATGAAACCATGGGAGATCCAAAAGAAATCAACATAAATCCAACTTAAGCATTTTGCACTCTAATTGAAGACTGCAAGCCATAGAAGCTCATTAGTTCATTAATTCAATAAATAAGTATATAACAAATATTTAATACATAATCAATATATTTAGCTGCTTACTGTTTCAGTTAATGTGGACAAAGTGGCGAGCAAAAACAGATGTAGTCACAGAAGTCAAGGAACCATGGAGCTTACAATATAGAGAGGAAAAAGATAGACAAAAAATTCATTATGATAATGACTACGAAAAAAGAAAGAACACATGGTTATGAGAGAACAGCTAGAGAAGGTTGGGGGTAGAACAGAGATCAACAAAAGATAAGAAAACGTTTTATTTATGCAAGGATTAGTAGACATTACTAATGCCCACCAACCTTCTCCTTCCTGAATACTTGGGCAAATTATACTTCCAGAAATAAGTACTTCAAAAGTGTTGCATGATTTTTCATGCCGTCAACCTCTGTGTAGCTATTGAAGAGTTATATGTTAAGATGGAAGTATCACAAGATGGAACAAATGGAAAGAGACACCACATTAATGACAGCAGTCCATGACCAACAGTCAGGTCAATCCACAATAGGGCTTCTTTGAATGAGAATAAAAAGCTTGTTATGCCAAGTGACTAAGATTTGGTCTTTGTTTTTGTTTTGTTTTGTTTTTGAGGTGAAGTCTTGCTCTGTTGCCCAGGCTAGAGTGCAGTGGCACAATCTTGGCTCACTGCAACCTCCACCTCCCTGATTCAAACAATTCTCCTGCCTCAGCCTCCAGAGTAGCTGGGATTACAGGTGCCTGCCACCATGCCAAGCTAAATTTTGTATTTTCAGTAGATATGGGGTTTCCCCATGTTGGCCAGGTTGGTCTCGAACTCCTGACCTCGTGATCCACCCACCTCGGCCTCCCAAAGTGCTGGGATTACAGGCATGAGCACGTGTACCCAGCCCTGTTTTAATGAATCATCAAATTACCTATCCGGATTAATACACAGAGACTCAAAAGGATAAACAGTGATTAGCTAAATGAAAAGAGCAGGAAAGGGGAGAAAAGCTGGTGTGTTAAGCAAAAGGATCAACTGTGACAAAACCTTAGGTCAGAAACAACAGGGGCTTTTGAGAAGCTGAGTAGATTTAACTTCATGGTTTAAATTGCTGCTAAAGCATCTAAGTAGTGAGTTTCTAAAAGTTTTGTTCAAAGTGGTTTTTTTAGTCCTAAAATTGTGACAGCTGCTAAGGAGATTCAAGGTATATATTAAATCTTCAGTTATGCAACTTTTAAGGAGAAAGTATCCCCATAATACCTTTAAAATAGTCATTAAAAACAAATGCCTAAAATAATTATTAGGTTTCTTTAAATAGAAACACTTAATTTAAATATCTTACTTTACTGTTTAGATAATAAACTAAATCCAAACAATGCATTTCTCTGGAAGATTAAACTTTCTTCTTTTATATATGAATTAAAATAAAGCTGAACTGTTTCTATTTGGTAATTTTCCATCATCTCTCTGAAGAGCACAAACCAGAAAATAATAAGGGAGAAGTAGTAGACATTTTAAACCAATGAACAACCACAACGTAAGAATAAATCTATTAATATTTATTAATCTAAAAAACTAGACAGCAATTATCCCCTGCTTAATTGCTTTAAAGTAAAAAGTATTTTCTTATTTTACTTTATTTCATATTATTTTAAAATAAAACAATTCTATGCTATTCAAATTCTGATAATAGCAATGTGTTTTACAAATTTTTAAATCTTGCACAAAAGAAGTTTAAAAACTGTAATTATTATGGAAACAAATCAATGTTGCCAATTAACATAGCACAAGATTTGAGAACAGACATAACAAAAGACCACAAATAAATATCTGCATGAACATGCTTTAAATGGCTTATTTCTGGAAGAAATTGTTTCAAAAATAATACTTTTTGAAACATAGAAAAAACCTTGTAAGTAAGAATTTGCTAATAAAGTTAATTATATGTCTTAATAGTTTTATTTTTAATAAATCTCAATAAATAGACCAGCTATTAAAACACAATACAAAGTCTATTAAAGCTGGTTATGGTTTACTATATATAATAGTTTCCTTTTCCCAGCAAAAAATAAATGTGCAAATTCTAGATACTAAAAATTAAGATTGGTATTTATCTTTGAAACTGTATTTTTTATGCTTTTATTTCTTTAAACTATAGAAAATGGTTGTAGGCTTTTTAATCTGGAAGTTCTAATTTTTGAAACTTCATATACATAATTATGTGAATAATGAAAAACTGCCATGGTCAAATATTACACATTTGCTTCTTTTACTTGATCAACTAATTTTCTTTTAAATGTTATGGTTTTTATTTCTGGAAATCAAACTTCCTATGTATAAAAAATACAATATACTAACACATACATAAATCAGTTTCGAAAAGTTTGAATATAATTGAATATATTTTCCATGAAAACAATCATACATAAAATTGAGTTTTTCTCTGAGACCATAAGACATTGCTCTGCTTACTGAACTCTATTAAAGTTGTAACATTCTCCACTGGCCTTGATAATGCATCTATAAATGTAACACTGTTTTAAAATCAACATTTAGTCTTAAAAAGCAAGCTTTCCCACCCGTTAAGGGGACGCTCTGTTGGATTAGATTCTAAAGATTCTAAATCAAGGAGGACTTCCTAAAGTGGGTTCCTGTAGGAGATACTCAGTGCATGGACAAAATATAGCACGGCAATAATGTCATTTGTCATTGTCTAGTGTTGTATTACAGAGAATATTTAGGAGGTTGTGTTATATTCTACTAAATCTATGTCATCACTTGGCTTTTGTTTTGATTTTTAAAACTCTTCAGATTGTCTACTATTTTCTCAGAAAGAAGTTGCAGACACAATGCCAAATGAAATTGGATACCAGATAAACAAGAAGTTCCTGGCCTGTTTACTGCATTCAGTGAGATCTGAGCATTTTAAAAACAAAAACCACCAATGTTTTGATTGTGTTCTATTTCTTATGTGTCTTTTATTTCCTTTTCTTATTTGGATATCCAATACCTATAATACTGAATGTATAATAGCTGTTTATTAATAGCTACTCTGTCCTCTGTACATATTATTTCTGGTGCTAACTGAACTTTATTAAATACTTCAGGTATTAGCCTAATGCATGAAAGAAAAGACAAATAATAAAGACACTCTCCCATGAGAGTGCTTGCAAAAAAATAATAATAATAAAGACACTCAATATTAGAGAAGAAATTTTCCTAATAGCAATTAACTAATACATTTAAGAAACAGTTTTTAAAAAAAAAAAGATACTTCTTTAGAATTTTGTGCAATGAAAAATACTTCTCTTTCATTTGTAATAAGATAATAAACAGAAGATTTCTCCTATAATTGAGTATTCTATACATTATCCTTATTAACACTAACAGATATAGATAATGTATTCTATACATTATTTGTATTAACATTAACAATTAATTTTGGAATGTCCTTAGTGTCTTTGTGATCTTTAGGCAATCTATGTCTTCCAGTCAATGTCTTAACATAGATGTCCTTCACATGTATTCTGCTGTGAGAGTGGATAGATAAGCTTGCATCACAAATGCCTCAATCTCAATTCTTACTGATTATATGGTAAAATAAAACAAATAGGCAAGTCATCATAACCATTCTGTATGTATCCTACCTATGTTGGAAACCATAAAATTCTTTAACAGAGAGTCAAGTGTGAAGGTGTAGATATTCAATTTGACTGGTTTCACTTCCAACCAGGACAAGTTCAGAATTTACATAGTCTAATTTTTTTTGAATGCATATGTACTATTACAATTTAAATAACGGCAATAGTTCATAATTTCTCCTGGTTTTATATCCATCAAAAACTCCATCAAATAATGTAAATTTCAGTATGATGGGAAAAAAATCTCACTTTCTCAAGATTTATAAGGTATTTTGTATTCTGGGGCTTAGACAACATTCTGATCTCAATGAAACAAAGTGGCTAAAATTCAGGCTCTGAGATGGGTTTACCAATCTCAAACTTTCACTGGCAGTGTGACCCAAGGAAAACTGTGAAATCTGTCTCTTCATGTCAAAAAAATAAGAAAATAATAGTATTCATATAATGGGTTGGTTTTGTGAAATGATATAATAAAGTTCTTAGAACCCTGCCTGACATATAGTAGCATCACCAGCACACACACACACACACACACACACAAATCTTCAATTAACTCCACAATGTGCCAATTGCCCATTTTGAACTTAGAATTTGGAGTATCAAGGGCATAATGACTTCTCTTCTATCAAAATACCATTCATACAATAGGGCTGCTCTAACTTCCGCCTGCTCCATGAATCTTTTCCCAAACTTTATAGCCTCTATAAATATGTCTCTATTCTTCATTTACATAACACATATTTGCGCATGCTGGTATATCCCAAACTGTATTAAGGAAATGTTGTGGATGATATTAAATGGCAGGCTGATGAGATTATTCTTCAGAGGCAATGCTTAGCCATTAAGATCTTTAGAACAAGAGTAAATTCTAGAAGTATAATCCCTAAGCCAAAGAGCATTTACATTTTATATTTTATACTGTTACATGTCTTGCCAAGTTTTCCGCCTGAAAAGTTGTAACAGTCTCCACAGGCCTCAATAACGCATCTATAAATGTAACACTATTTTAAAACCAACATTTAGTCTGAAAAAGCAGGCTTTCCCACCCTTTAAGGGGACACTCTGTTGGATTAGATTCTAAAGATTCCAAATCAAGGAGCATTTCCTAAAGTGGGTTCCTGTAGGAGATACTCAGCACATAGAAAAATAAGCTTGAAAAATTGCTTAGTCAAGTGATTTTTACAGGCTTCTTTACTGCAGGTCTCCTCAGGCCCCTTAATATGCTACAGTATACTACAAATCTTTAAAAAAGCTGTATTTTAGGCCACATTTCCCACACACATTTGGCTGTAGAATCTTTTTCCCAGATCGTTTTAAAGAAATAATGTTTCATAGAATACACTGGGACATCCTATTTGGTACCTCTAATATTGTCGCTTACTCGTACATCAGCTAATATTACTATCTGTATCATTTAGAGACTTGATTACCTCTCCAAAGTGATGGGAAGCCACTTACCTTGTCTTATTCTGCATAAGAACTAGCACAACATACACTGCAGAAAAGGTGTACAACAAATCTTTGCTGATTAGTTGACAGATTACATGTTTAACAAAAGAAAATTATATATGCAAGAAGTTCAAAAAGAGTACATGAGAAAGTAAGCCATTTTTATCTGTTTAACTAATGAAAGTACTTTTTGCTTTTATCACACACAGAAGTGTCATTAAATGCTGTAGTACATTAACAGTGACTGTTTTTCTAACTACAATGAGGCAAACACTTGCCATAGCACTTTTTTTAAACTTTATTGCCAACATATTAGTCTTAAACAACAAGACACATTCCAATAAATGCTTCATCTCATAATTTTAATAACTCAAAAACACTTGGAGGTCTCAAAACATTTATAATGGCTTTTCTTTGTAAGGGATAAAAGTTATTTTTCATGTTTAAAGAAGATTAGCTTTAAGTTGGAAAGGCTGCAATGAAAATATTCACATAACCGTATGGCAGAAAACAGACCCCAGGGGAGTCAATTCATAACTATGAGAGCTGTAAAAGACAATAGGGTTGGTATGTACTATGACTATCGAGACCAGGTTGACTCTCTCCCTAGACGTATCTTTTAAAATACCTTTAGCCTATTAGTAAGATTCTGTATTACATAGCCAAATTCTGCTTGAGAAACTGAAAGGTAATGAGTCAAATCACAACTGTTGTTGCACACCGCTTTAGAAGAAACAAATATTACTCAATATCTGTTCAGAAGACAACACTTTTTCAGTAATCAAAGCAAAGGCCTAAAAGTCAAATGTGTTTTTGCCCACTTAGTTCTGATGGAAGCACATCATGCTGCTTGTTTTAAAGTACAATATATTTATAGCTGGTTTTGTACAATCCTTAAATTTCCAACACAAGATAAATACCATATTTAATATTTTAGTAAAAGTTAAACAAAATCGGTTATCTCTAATCTTCACCTTGTATAAGATACAGATATAAATTCCTGATTGTCTATTCTGAGGACCCCATTTCACAGATGTTTCTACAGTCTACATTCCTCTGCTCTACCAGCTGAGCTACGGAAGGGTGCAGAAGGCCCCAATTCAAACAGTACAACTTAATTTGCTTAACACTAAACCTCCTTTCTCAGATGTGAAAACAGAGACTTATGCAAGATAAGTGACTTTCCTAAAGTTTTGCAGCAAGTAAGTGACAAGTTTGGGTTTCAGGTTCAGAGGTAGCCTGGTTTTAAACCTGTCTTTTTTCTTCCTCTATAACATGCTAGCTGTCCTTCACATTTTTATGCCCTCCCACAAAATCTGCCATTTAGTTTTATAACACTTCCTATTAAATATGAAGATTTGTTAAATAAAAAGTTAAAAATGATGAATCTAAGTACCTTAATCTAATGTATTCAATTAGAAAAAGCAGGGAACAGAAAATGTACTCAAGAAAAAAAGGAAATAGACTATTGCTTATGTAGCGACCTGAGAATTTACACAATTTGCTCCATGAAAGAAGTCTAGGTAGGGATTTTAAAAAATCAGACTGTTAGTTATCAGTGTCAAAACATAGATCATGTTTCAGCATATGAATTTTTCAAACACAGTAAAAAGATGTGTTATCACTGAATATATATATATATATATTAAGGGTTGACAAGGCCAACTTGTTAAACAGATGAGGAAATTCAGTTTTTATATACTTGCATTTTGCTGGGAAGGCAGCCAAATTTCTAACTGAATCTAAGAAAGTTTATATTTTATTATAGCTATATGCATATAAATGAACAGCGTATAAAATATAGGCAGTTTCCTTTTAGGTTATTTAAACTGTAAAGGATCACTGTACCATTAAGAAAGCATTCTCAGGTCTTAGGTTTAAGTCCTTAATCCATCTTGAGTTGATTTTTGTATAAGGTGAGAGATGAGGAGCCAGTTTCATTCTCCTATATATAGCTAGCCAGTTATCCCAGCACCATTTGTTGAAAAGGGTGTCGTTTCCCCACTTTATGTTTTCGTTTGCTTTGTCAAAGATTAGTTGGCTGTAAGTATTTGGGTTAATTTCTGAGTTCTCTATTCTGTTCCATTGGTCTATGTAGCTATTTTTATGCCAGTACCACACTGTTTTGGTGACTATAGCCTTACAGTATTGTATGAAATCTGGTAGTGTGATGCCTACAGATTTGTTGTTTTTGCTTACTCTTGCTTTGGCTATGTGGGCTCTTTTTTGGTTCCATATGAATTTTAGAATTTTTTCTTTTTTTTCTAACTCTGTGAAGAATAATGTTGGTATTCTGATGGGGATTGCATTGCACTTGTAGGCTGCTTTTGGCAGTACGATATTGATTCTAACCATCCATGAGCATAGGATGTGTTTCCCTTTGTTTGAATCATCTCAACTCAAGATAGATAAAGGACTTAAACCTAAGATCTGAAACTATAAAAATTCTGAAGATAACACTGGAAAAACCCTTAAAGACATTGGCTAAGGCAAGGATTTTATGAACAAGGGCCCAAAAGCAAATGCAATGAAAACAAAGATAAACAGCTAGATCTAATTAAACTAAAGAATTTGCAGGGCAAAAGGAACAGTCAACAGAGTATACAGACAACCCACAGAGTGGGAGAAAATCTTCACAATTTGTAAACCTGATGAAGTACTAATATCCAGAATCTACAATTAACTCAAACAAATCAGTAAGAAAAAAAAAATCACATCAAAAAGTGGGCTAAGGACATGAATAGACAATTCTCAAAAGAAGATATACAAAGGGCCAACAAACATATGAAAAAAATGTTCAAATCACTAATCATCAGGAAAATGTAAATCAAAACCACAATGTGGTACCACCTTATTCCTGTAAGAATGGCCATAATAAAAAAATCAATAAACAGTAGATGTTGGTGTGGATGCCGTGGACAGGCAACTTCCACTTCTGGTGGAAATGTAAACTAGTACAGCCACTATGGAAAACAGTGTGGAGATTCCTTAAAGAACTAAAAGTAGAACTACTTTAAAAAAAAAAAAAATATATATATATATATATATATATATATATATATATATTTATTGCACTTTAGATTCTGGGATACATGTGCAGAATATGCAGGATTGCTGCATAGGTACATACACAGCAAGGTGGTTTGCTGCCTTCATCCCCCCATCACATATATCTGGCATTTCTCCCCATGTTATCCCTCTCCAACCTCCATAGTCCTCGTTGTCCCTCCGCTATTCCCCTCAACAGACCCCAGTGTGTGATGTTCCCCTCCCTGTGTCCATATGTTGTCATCGTTCAACACCCACCTATGAGTGAGAACATCCAGTGTTTGATTTTCTGTTCTTGTGTCAGTTTGCTAAGAATGATGGTTTCCAGATTCATCCATGTCCCTACAAAGGACACAAACTCATCATTTTTTATGGCTGCATAGTATTCCATGGTGTAGATGTGGCACATTTTCCTTGTCCAGTCTATCATCAGTAGGCATTTGGGTTGGTTCTAGGTCTTTGCTATTGTAAACAGTGCCACAGTGAACATACACGTGCATGTGTCTTTATTATAGAACAATTTATAATCCTTTGGATATATACCCAGTATGGGGTTACTAAGTCAAATGGTATTTCTATTTCTAGGTCCTTGAGAAATTGTCACACTGTCTTCCATAATGGTTGAACTAATTTACACTCTCACCAACAGTATAGAAGTGTTCCTATTTCTCCACATCCTCTCCAGCATCTGTTGTCTCCAGATTTTTCAATGATCACCATTGTAAGTGGCATGAGATGGTATCTCAATGTGGTTTTGAATTGCATTTCTCTAACGATCAGTGATGATAGCATTTTTTCATATGTTTGTTGGCCTCATATATGTCTTCGTTTGAAAAGTGTCTGTCATGTCCTTCACCCACTTTTGAATAGGTTTGTTTGTTTTCTTCTTGTATATCTGTTTTAGTTCTTTGTAGATTCTGGATATTAGCCCTTTGTCAGATGGGTTGACAGCAAAAATTTTTTCCCATTCTGTTGGTTGCTGGTTCACTTTAATGATTGTTTCTTTTGCTGTACAGAAGCTCTAGAGTTTAATTAGATCCCATTTGTCTATTTTTCCTTTTGTTGCCAATGCTTTTGGTGTTTTAGTCATGAAGTCTTCAAGAAGAGCAACCCCAAGACACATAATCGTCAGGTTCACTAGAGTTGAAATGAAGGAAAATATGCTAAGGGCAGCCAGAAAGAAAGGTTGGGTTACCCACAAAGGGAAGCCCATCAGACTCACAGCAGGTGTCCCGGCAGAAACCCTACAAGTCAGAAGAGAGTGGAGGCCAATATTCAACATCCTTCAAGAAAAGAACTTTCAGCTTAGAATTTCATATCCAGCCAAACTAAGCCTCATAAGCAAAGGAGAAATAAAATCCTTTACGAACAAGTAATTGCTGAGAGATTTTATCACCACCAGGCCTGCCTTTTGATCCAGAACTACCATTTGATACAGCAATCCCACTATTGGGTATCTAACCAAAGGAAAAGATGTCAATTTTCTAAAAAGATACTTGTACACGCATGTTTATAGCAGCACAATTCACATTGCAAAATCGTGGAACCAACCCAAATGCTCATCAATCAACGAGTGGATAAAGAAACTGTGAGTGTGTGTGTGTGTGTGTGTGTGTGTGTGTGTGTGTGAGAGATATATATCTCATATATACGTGTGTGGGGGTGTGTATATATATACACATGTATATATGAGATATATGATATCACACACATGATATATATTACATTATATTGATATGTGTATATATGATATATATACATATTTAATATATATTTTGTAAAATATGATATATTTCTTAAATGTATCATATATTTCTTAAATGTGTGTATATATTATATATATAACATATATTTCTTAAATGTGTATATATATATATTATATATATACATACATATATATCATAAATAATGTAATCCTGCACAGCCATAAAAAGGAATGAATTAACAGTGTTTGCAGTGACCTGGATGAGATTGGAGACTATTATTCTAAGTGATGTAACTCAGGAATAGAAAAACCAAACACTCTATGTTCTCACTGATATGTAGGAGCCAAGCTATGGGATGCAAAGGCATAAGAATAATACAGTGGACTTTGGGGACTTGAGGGGAAGAGTGGGAGAAAGGCAAGAGATAAAAGACTACAAATATGGTGCAGTGTATACTGTTCGGGTGATGGCTGCACCAAAATTTCACAAGTCACCATTAAAAAATTTACTTATGTGACCAAACACCACCTGTTCCCCAATAACATACTAAAAAATAAAACAAAATAAATAAAAAGAAAACATTCTGTGTTCCGCCATTTATGAGGAACTGAAGATTTCAAAATGACTTCAAAAATTATATGGTAGAATTTCAATATTTCTATGAATCTACATAAAAGAGCTACCTTACTTCATTGTCAAAAGAACTTAAAAAGACATATCATCACTTTATACATTTCCACAGTGTGTATCTTTGTTGAAGGGGTAATTTAACATTATGATCTTGTTCTATTCCTCTTTTATTCTCTCATAAGTGGTAGAATTGCTACACAGCTAGCTCAAAACACCAATGTTTCCACGTAGTTCAGATTGGAATATCAGTTAAATTTTTAAATAAGAAAATATACAATATTTTGCTTTTTATTATTAACCATTAAAGGAAAACTATATTAGAGAAGTTGTAAGTTTAACACTAAATGAGTTCTTTAATAAATAATATTTAAGGGGGACTTCCTCTTTTGGCTTTGGAGCCCCACCACCACCCTGTCTCTGTACCGAGGAGCCTCTTCCTTCTGCCTTCTCCTTCCTTCTTGCCTATTAAAATTTGACTCTTAAAATCACCCCACACGTGTCCATCTTGTTTTATCTAAACCAGCATGAGGACGAAGAACCCTGGTGTTCCTCCAGTCATCCAAGCAGTATCACTTAACGTCTATGATTCATCTGGAGTTAATTTTTATGCAGGGTGTGAAGTAAGAATCAAGGTTTTCTTTTTTAAAAAAAATACAGATATTCAGTTGTTTCAGCGCCATTTGTTGAAAAGATTATCTTTCCCCCATTGAACTACCTATGCATCTTACAAATACCTTTGGTTATCTTGTAATCTCTACTGTATATCAATGCCCAACTTTTCGTTCATAAAATTGTCTATTTCTGTGTTCTCCTTTCTTCTCTTGATCAGTCTTGCTAGTAATTTGTCTATTTTGTTTGTTTCCAAAGAACAAATTTTTGGATTTCCTGATCTCTACCTTATCATTTTTTCCATATTGTACTAATTTTCACTTTCATTTTTATTATTTCTTCGTTTTTCTTTTATCGAATTTACTCTCTCATTCAGTTAATAATGTTTTAAGATAAATACTTATCCGAGTAATGATCATAGTTTTATTGCTAATATAAGTAATTAAGGATATACATTTCTCTCACAGCACCATTTTAATCATAGCTCACAAATTCTGGTATATAATTAAGGACTAAACTCTGACTTTTTTTTTTTATTTTGTCCAAATTCCTATGTAAGAAGTCTGAGGAGTCAAGCCTACAAATCCTAAATTCTCATCATAAAGATTGGGTTTTATTTAACCCTATATATCATTATTTACTTTCCAACCTGACTCTGGCATAATATTACAAGGCAAAGAAAAAAATCAAAATATTTTACCCAAAAACATGCTTCTTTGCCATATTTTGAAATGGCGTTGCAAAGCTGTTCTTTTTTGGGGAAAATTTGCATCTGTAAATAATCTCTACTAAAATAGGTAGATATTTTTCTTCCAGACCCTCCCAATACTAAAGTAATAACCTAAAATCTGAATAGAAAACATTTGTCATCCTATTGTCTCTAAGGACCGCCACTATAAGACTTCAAATAACTTTGGGCTGCAGAATCTTTATTTTAACCAGAACATTATCTTTCTATCAATCTTTAGACAAACTCAACCAATTGTCAACCAGAAAATATTTAAATTCACCATAGCCTGGAACCTCCCCCACACCTTTGAGTTGTTCCGCCTTTCTGGACCAAACCAATGTATTTCTTAAATGTATTTGATTCATGTCTCATGCCTCTCTAATGTGTATAAAACCAAGCTGCACCCCAACCACCTTGGGCACATGTTCTCAAGACTTCCTGAGGGCTATGTCATGGGACATGGTCACTACTCATATTTGGCTTAGAATAAATCATTTCAAATATTAAAGATAAATAAAATAATATTTAATGGAAAGACTGTGTAACAAGTGACAGGGTGTCAATTAGACTAGAAAAAAAAATAGCAAAGCAAGAAAACAGTAATAGTCCTACACACATGAAAGTAATTATTTAATCATAGGCAAGGTATTAAGACAAGACATGAAGCTAGAAATTTTCTTAAGTGTGACAGCATGTTGTTAAAGCAGTGAATCTCTTGAAAACAAGACATTTAAAATATAGTTAATCTTTATAATACTTTGTACTGACATGTAGGAGACCATAAATGCCATTTATGCCACACACAGTTTTGCTGATTAACTCATGGCAAAATGAAAAAAAAAAGTTATTATTGAAAAAAAGTTAATACTATGAAAAGAATGTGGTAAAAGTGGAATTTTAGAAATATTTTAATTATTGACATATTTCACAGGATTCTGAATATGTTTGCCAGAAATGTTTAAGTTTAGCATTATGTGGCTACTTCATAAGAATAACTGATTAACTGCAAGTGAGATGGAAATGTATCAGTTTGATTTTAGTAAAAATGTTGGCATAATTTTTAGCCAACAATTTATTTTCCACTTAGATCTATATATTTTTGTGAGGAAGCATTTTTCAGTCATACAGCCATCAAAATCAATAAGTCAAACTATAGTATCAGATTTCCTACAATTCAAAATGTTCAAAAAGTTTTTTAAAAACAATGATTCATATTCAATTGTATTACCTCCAATTTCTTTTTTTTTTTAGCCAAAACAAAAATACCATACTGTATATAGATATACCATATAAGCATACCATGAAACTAAATTTTTAAAAGATCAATTATTTAATCTTTATCTTATTCTTTTAATTTTATATCTTACATATTTTATAATATATATAATATAGGACAGGTATAGAATCCATAAATGAATATAATGGCAATATCCTTAAAGCTATTTTAAGTATTCACATATGTATGTATATATGTATGTACATATGTATTTTTTACAGATTGAAGTATTCAATAAAAATATTTTTAGAAGAATATTTGCAATAAATGATACTTCTGGAGACTAACTTTTTAGATGCTGTTTCCATTGATATTTTACTAGCTCTACTTTACTGTACAACCAATAGTTCAAAATATCAATAATTGTGCTATAAATTCAATCACTGATCATAGGTGTGTTCATAAAAAACTCAATACTAATCTGAACCATTCTCCAAACTAATCATTTTAACCAACATAATAACAATCATACGATTATTTAAATTATCTTGAAGGCTGTTTTCTCATATAACTATAATTTAAAATGGTCTTAGAAATCAGAACTACCATTTTCACTTGATCCTAGCCAACAGGGTGAGAAGTGATAAAATTACCATTTTCTATTTGTGTTCTGTTAATTTCCTTACAGAGAAATCTTAAGACAATAATCTACTTTTTGTATTTGTTTTTCTAATAATGTAAATTTATCATTCATATATTTTAAAAACTTGGGTGTCCAAAATGCTTAATATATTGAGCTATGAGCTGTATATATACGTTTTAAATAAAGATTAAATAAACTTTACTTCTCTCTATAATAGATTTTACTATGCTAAACATTAATTTGTGCCACTCAGAGCAATCTAATTATAATATTTTACAGAACTGTAAGGCCTCTTAAAGTTCTTGACAGCCTCACTTAACGAACAAGGAAGTCAAGATGGAGAAACTTGCCAGTTAAATGTCAAGAAGCCAAGTCATGTAAATCTTATCCAGTACTTTCCCATTAAAATGCATAAATGGATGAGATCTATGGTCAAATTAAAGTGTAATGATTTGTTTACTGGGATAGAGAATTTCCAATCATAAATTCCTAAAGTATTTATTTTGTTGTAAAGTACTTAGAATCAGACCCAGTTCCAAAGATTATTTACCTGATGCTAAAGCAATTTCCCTAAAGCCCAGATAACCGGATGTTTATAAAAAGTCCTATAAGTTTCCTGTACTGTTACCACTCAATGTAATATCTGATTTGATAAAGTATCCCCATGATTTGTGTTATAAAAAGCATAATATCTCATCTTTTGGTCAATACTTTTGTTCTGTTTTATAAACCCTACTCTACTGGATATTTATTGTTTATTGCCTGCCGGATATCCATTGTAATTTTTTTTTTTTTTTTTTTTTTTTTTTTTTTTTTTTTTTTTTTTTTTTAGTAATAGCAGCCCTATTTTCTGGTTTAGAGACATCCTCCCAGCCAGGGGCAGTGGCTCACACCTGTAATCCGAGCACTTTGGGAGGCCGAGGCGGGCAAATTACAAGATCAAGAGTTTGAGACCAGCCTGGTCAATATGGTGAAACCCCATCTCTACTAAAAATACAAAAAGTTAGCTGGGTGTGGTGGCAGGCACCTGTAGTTCCAGATACTTAGGAGGCTGAGGCAAGGGAATCACTTGAACACGGGAGGCTGAGGTTACAGTGAGCCAAGATCACACCACTGCACTCCAGCCTGGGCAACAAAGTGAGACTCCATCTCAAATACAACAACAACAACAACAACGAAACTTTTCCCCAACTGAGATTATGATCTGACCTAGCCAAATAAAATGATTGTGAGCCAATACAACACAATTACATTTGCTGAGAAAGTGGGAATGAAGGCAGTTTCAGAAAACCTTGAGAAGATGATGGGATTGGAAGTGCTACAGCAACATTTCAACCATGACCACCAGAAGCCTGATAAAATCACCATCATACCCACTCTAGTGCATCCTTGCATGATAAGCCTCTCATCTCTTCCCATAGCTGAACCCTTGACAACACTTCTGTTAAACCTTTGAAAGAGCCCTCACTCTCCTACCAAAAACAAAAACCACTTTTTATGGAGGTGTTTGATAGAACTAAAACATTCCAGTCCTTTGCTAAGAAATAATAAACTGTAAACCACTTTAATGTCATTGAAATGTTTGTCTACACCTCTTTGAACACTGAAATATTCTTTTAAGTAGAATTTAAAGTTTACTTATACATTTGATTTTAATTACAGAAAAACTTAGCCAGTTAATTAAAATTAAATAAATACATATTTCAAAGAAATTCACATTTATTTCTTAAACAAGTAGGAAGAAATAAAACTATATAAATTTAAAATACTTTATGACTATTTGGTTTTCTGAAAAAGTTTGAACAGAATAGATGAGAGGAAGAGATCAAAATGTACATTATTTTCTTTGCACTGTGTTCTGCATACAACAGTGACATTTCTACAGTCAATTCCTTCCTAATCTTTCATTTCAGGATAAAAAGATAGCAGCACATTTTGTTTCAAAATATATTTTCTGTGAGTTGAATTTCAGAGCTGTCTTGAAACACTTTGGACTTTCAGCTTTTAATAGTTAATTCATTTAAAACTGCAGTAACTCAACACACACAATGTTCTAGGACTAGGAAATTAATCTTTCAGTAAAACAAATCCAATTTGCAAACACTGAAGGCCTTATCCTTAAGTGGTCTTAAATCCTATTTAGCACTATCCTGGATTTAAACACATAATAGTCACTGTGGTCTAGTTGGTTAGATGTTTGTATACATCATAAAATTTAATCCTCACAGCTCTATCTGGACAATATTACCAACTCCATTTTATAGATGGAAAATTAACCCTTGCCAAAGGTAGCTAATTTATCTAAAGTCATAAAGATGGAATAGAACATGTCAGAAATAAAATCCAAACAAAGTTTCTCTAAAATATGATACTCTTCAATATACCAAACTGATTCCTAGAGAAGGACATTTATTAAAGAAAAATAAATTACAATGTCATCCAGGCCAAGGATCTGAGTAAGCATAAAGATTTATCTGTAATGAGCTATGTCACAGTTACTTCATGGATTTGATGCATTTGCCTTAACATCTTAGTATCTTGACAAGAAAACTCCTAAATGTGGGATAATATATAAGCCTATGAAATAGTCAAAGCAAAGAGAAATTAGACAAAATTAACAAAAAGTCAATATTTTCTATATAAGCTGTTATATTAAGCTTTGCTTTATTCACATTTCTTATAATATTAAGGGATGACTTAGGAACATCCTTAGTTTAAATTTAATATCCTGTGCTTTCAGAATTTGTACTAATGGATTAATAAACACATTTATCCTGTTGTCTCCACTGAACTTAAAGGTTTCAAAGAGCAGAAATTTATCTTATTTACTGTGATAGCTAAGCAACACCAAATATACTACCTGACAGGTACTGTGGAAACTCAATAAACATTTGTTAAATTTATTTTTCTCTTATAAACTAAACTGGCCTGAAGTGGTCCTGTCACTGAAATAAAAATTAAGTAGCGAAACTTAAAACATGACTCTTTAAAACAGGATTTCTTAGTCCTTCCAAGAAAACAGTCAGTAACGCTATTATTTGGTCTCATGTAGACATAATAACCACTTAATTGTCTAAATTTCCTACTTTATCACTTTCTTTTAAAGCACATACAATTACAAACAGGCAGAAAACTAAATATTGTCTTCTACTTATTTTTCTATTATATAGTATTTGATGCATCCAAAATAATAAATGTTATGTAAGCTACGAAACACAATGATGACACTAACTTGTGATCCAATTTAAATCCTAGAATATTACCTACTTTCTTCCCAACATCAGCCCCCTGTCACCTCTCTGGGGGCATTATCTTGATTTTTATGTTTACCATTCTTCTTGCCTCCTCTTTAAAAATAGCTTTCCAACCCATTTCTATATTGCTAAATGAAATATAGCTTAGTTTTTATTCTATTTGAGCTTTACAAAAATGGAAACATACTCTATGCTGTCTTCTACAACTTGCACTTTTTTCTCCATGTTTAAAATCCTGTAATTCATCTTCAGTTTAGCTACAATCTATTCAAATGTATGTCCACTGAATAATGTTTCAATGTATTAACATCTTTTTTAACTTTAAAGTTTTGGGGAATGTTTTTTAAACCTAAGTTCTCAATCTTTGACATTCTAAAAGAAACATAGCCTGAGTCCTATAGGAAAATTCTGAAAAAAATACTGTGATATCTTAGCAGCACCCAATATACTATCTGACAGGCAGTGTGGGAACTCAATAAGCATTTTTAATGTGTGAATAGAATAACAGGAATTATTTCTAATGTATGAGTAGAATAACATCATGAGAACTTTTAAGCATACATACAATAAACAGATACATCTCTAAGGCAACACCCAAATTATGTCTCTGAAATCAGTTAACTCTTCTGCTTTATGGATTAGCACATATATTAGAATCAAGTGCCCCAAATTAAAGCACCTATATCATTGGTTAATATAAACACATTTTTAAATAACAGATTTTCCAAAATAATAGCAATAGGATATGTAAAGTGATTTTTCTGAAGGAGGTTCTATGAGGCAGTTTATGATTTCAAGATTCCTAAAACAGTCAAATCAGTTATAAATTTTTCAAAATCCATGGAAAAGAAAATATCTGACTCTAACATAAGTTTTAGTATGTGTTGTGTATGTCTCAGGAAAGTTTGTTAAATACAATGCAACATTTCAGTTGTTTCATGGATCAGTGCAGTAACTTAAGTAGGACCAAAGATAAATATGCAATTCAGAGTATGACCCATTTTCCACTTTATATATATTATATTGATATGTAGTGTTAGTTTACTCACCTATAAGATAAATGGAGTAGTATTTAGAAATATCTGGCTCTCAATTTTGTATAATTTATGGGATATGTCTCTGAATTAAAAAACAATGCTACAAGTTGCTTTCTCCATAGTTTGTACCTCCCAGATATTCTCCTCTACATAGTATTTCTAGATAAGCCTTGCTTGTCTTCCCACAAGCTCCTCCTGCACCATCTTGTTTGCTTCTACAATCTACCCTAGTATTGTGGCATGGAAGAAGGCATAGAGTTTGGTCGGAAAAAAAAGGTTTTAAGCAAGGTCAAACTTTTACTAATAAAGAAACAGGAAAATGCTAAAAGAACATGAGGAATTTTGTTCAAGCCATAAAAAGAGAAGAGAGAAACACTCAAAAATTTACATAAATCATGAATGCAATAAATGTATACTGCAAAATTTATAAAATTACCTCCTATGATCATCAAAAATCTCAGCAAAATATGCAGAAGAATGTCAAAACTAGAGTAACATAGCCTTTTTGGAAGCCTGTCAGGAAAAACTAATTACAAAATGTATGCCTAAGGAATGGAATTGATTTGCTTTTTTGGTTAATCACTTGAAGCTGGGATGTCTACCAAAAATAATGACTTTGGATGGATTGACACACCATTTAAAATTGTCTTCAAAAATCAGTAAGATGCAACAAAATGTAGGGCAGTGCCTCTTTCCCCACTTCTTCCTCTCCATTCATAGCCAAATGTCTTGGAAAGGAGTGGTCTACAATATCTGCACTCTTACCTCCTGCTCAGTTTTTTTATACACTTTCCTCCCACTACCATTGTAACTGTTGTCAGCAAGATCAATAAGTATTGCTCTCTGTGCTAAACAAAACAAACACACACACACGAAAAAAAACCTAAGGTATTTCACTTCTCTGCAGAGTTTGACATGATAATGCCAGAGCCTCCTGGCTTTCCCCTATTTGGTTAACTCCTTCTTACTTCTTATCACCTACAACACACAACTCCCACCTCCATCTGTTATTCCTTACTAGAGTAGCTATCCTGTGTTGGGGAAGAGAAATGAGAATAGGAGCTGGGAAGGGAGATGGCAAATGTAGCTTGAAAAAGTCCTGAAGTCCTCCATAGAATTTATTTATGCTCTAAAATATCCTGCCATCTTCCACTTTGAGTGAGATAATGAAAACGCTGAACTAGAATGATGGCAGGGGGATTAATAATAGTAGAAAAAAGCTTTATTGCCATTGAAAAACTGTAATTGTTTATTTTGCCTTTAGTGTTTCAATTCACACATTGAATTTGAATGCATTCACCAGTCCCTGACAGCTAGACATCCTATCAGTCTCTTCCCAGAAGGAACCACTTTTAATAAGTGAGTATGTATCACTGTAGTAGTCTTCAAAGTAATTATAACAATTCACAGGAATTATAAAATGCATTAATGATACATAATATGCAATTACATGTTAATTACATGTATATTGTTATATTTTTACATGTTATACTTTCCATATCTTATCTAAATCACTTTCATTTACTTCCATTTTTTATTTCCTATGTCTCAGAAATCTTTTTATTTCAGTACATTCAGATTAATATTGTATGACTACACCAAGATTCATTTAACTGCTCCCTAATTATGGATATTTAAGTATGTCTAAAGTTAGCTATTATAAATAATGCTCAAACATTCATTGTGTGTGTGTGTGTGTGTATCTTTTTGTACCAATGCATTTCTGTAGCATATAGTCCCAGACACGATACTGCTGACTCAATGGGAATATGCCTTTTAACATGTATTAGGTGGCACCAAATTGCCTCATAGATATGTTTTAATAATGAATATTTTTACCAACAGTATAGGAGAGTATCTGTTTCCCTATATCAATTTCATTAATTTTGCAAAATTATAAGCATGTAATATTTCCTTACATTGGTCATTATCACAATATTACAGATGAGAAAACTAAAATTCAAAGATGATAAGGAACTGGCCAGCACAGTGGCTCAGGCTTGTAATCCCAGCACTTTGGAAGGTCAAAGTGGGAAGATCACTTGTGGTGAAACCAATATGGTGAAACCTTGTCTCTACTAAAAAATACAAACAAATTAGCTGGGCATGGTGGCGCACATCTGTAGTCCCAGCTACTCAGAATGCTGAGGTGGGAGGATCACTTGAACCCAGGAGATGGAAGTTGCAGTGAACAGGAATCACATCACTACACTCCAGCCTGGGTGATAAAGTGAGACCCAGGCTTGGGAAAAAACAAAACAAAAAAAAACAAAAAAAAAACAAAAACAAAAACAAAACATGCTAAGAAACCTTTCCATAGTCACAAAGCTAATAAGCATTAGAGCCAGGTTTCAAATCAGGTTACTCTAGTTCTTTCTACAGCTCTTGTTGCTTAAAAAAATAGTACAAGTGGGTAAGCCAGATGCAAAACCTGTAGGACATGTTGACTGGTATTGCCTCACTTGTCAAATTGAATGTGAAGCCCATCAGAATATGTCTATACACAATGAAGTGTGGCCACTGAGTGGATAAATGTGACATATGTTGCCATTTAAGTATCTGTGCAGCAAATTATGCAACCTGCAGTCATAAGCAGATAACTGGTATAAATAATTTAACAAAAATGCTTACTATAATGATTTAAAAGTTCATATAATATGCATAATATTAATTAATCTTTTAATTTTTAATTAATGACAGAGTCTAGAAAAACTGGTTTCAGTCCTCAAACTCCCTTGGTAGTTTTGAAAATTGCCTAAAATCAGATGTTGAGAAAAGTTCTCCCTATTTAGTGGAATTTTTAAAATCTGCTCCCAAATTAGAGTAGAATCACACATTAATGCGAAATACAGATTGAAGTAGCTGAGAGGTTTCCTCAGATACTTATTTTGTTCACGATGGTTCTTATGAGCTCTATCCTTTCTCTATCTGTACTGATATGATAGTCAAGTAATTTGGTTCTTAAGCTGAGAAAAAAATCTGTCATTAATATTCAAAAGTAATTCAGCATTATAATTATCTCAAAATATGTGGTAATCCCCATTTTTGAGAAAAGAACAATTTGAAGAAAGTTATCAGAATTTTTAAAGTACTGTTAATAATAAATAGTAATAAGACTAATATATAATAATAAATAACATTTATCAAGCCAGGCAGTGAACTAAACACTTGGAATATCTTCTATTCCTTCATACTAAAACCCTGCAAGTACATATTGGTAAAATGAATTTACAGATATATTCAACCTGATCAAGGCATACAGCTAAGTTGGAATCTACACCCTGGTTGTGAAATATTAAAACATGAAGTCAATAAACATAAATACAAGTCTTTGAAGCATAATAATTTCTCAACAATAATTTTAGTCTTTTACATAGTTGCTTTTTTAGTATGTACTTTCTTTCCATCAATTATGGAGGACAAGCATACTACCAAGGAAAAACAAGTTCACACTTTTTCTTCTAATATGTAGTTGACCTATTTAAGTTTACTAATAATTAGACATAAAACTTCATTGAGTATATTAAAACTCATCACAATCATGTTGAAAATCATTCACCAAAAGTAGTTTTCCACAAAGTCACCTTAACTTAAAAGTTAGTTAACTTTCTGCTCCATTAAATTTAGTTCTGTAGATGAGCAGCATAGTTATATAGAAAACCTACAGATTGCTTTAAATCTCAGCAATACAAATAAGAATTTTAAAATATCTCCTATTTACATAAATCCCACATATCTGTGAGTCATAAATTCTAATTTTCATTATGATTACAGACTTATACTTTTCTAAGAACCTTGAATCCCTAAACTCATTTGGTTTTTAAAAATTTAACACACAACAATTGGTTTTCTTCAGGTAAAAACACAACCTTTCTATGTATACATAATCAATACTGACATTTTGATAGAAGATAGAACTTACTTTACGGCCTTTAATCCAATATCTACCATTACTTTGATTAACTCCTGGGCCAAAGCATTTAATTTTAAAATGTTTCAAGTTCTTATATCCATAAGTGAGGAGAAAATTACAGAGAATCCAAGAACCAAAAAGTACACATTATATAAATGTTATATTACCCATAATATAAATGATACCTATAATATCATAAAAAAACAAGGATAGTCAATCTGGCCCTTTCTTCTGCTTAAAATATCAATTCACTTTTGCCCTGTCATCCATTAACTGATTAAGAAAGTAAACAAATATTCACTGGGAACCAACTGAGCACCAGGCACTATGTGGGTTTTGAGGCACAATCCCCACCTTAATGGATCTTACAACGGAATATATGTCTATACGAAGCTTATAAGCCTAACATAGTATATAAGTTATACTATATAAGTCACAATATGTACTATGACTTAAATCTAACACAAATAAAGTACTCCAATTTGGAAACAACATATTTAATGGCAGAAATAAGAAAAAATGTTCAGTATTAAAAATTAGCAATGGTTTCTGCAAAATTAACTAATTTTCTCCAAAAGGAAACAAATAGAATAAAATAAAAAGATAAAGACATAAGAATCATAAAATCAAGGCACATTAAAAGTACTTAAATATCATTGCCACTTTTATAAACCAATATATTCCTAAGCTTTATTTGCTGCAGAACTAATTCAGTGTTCTAAAACAAATAAAGCCTTATGGTATGACAACTACAAAATATACTAACATAGCAATAAAAATCATAAAGTTCCCTAGAGAAAAGAGTTTTTTTCTTTCAATAATGTTTTAGATTCACCAAGACATTTGTATTTTGTAAGTGAAAAGAAATAGAACTGCTATTTTTAATATTATCAACTTTTCCTAAATAAAACCTCATCATCACATAACAAAGTCTTCTGTAAATACATCATATCTTACACTATTTATAACAGTATTAATAAAAAATAAGGTTGTAAAATAGTGAATGCTTAACATTAATTTGGAACATTCAATAAGAATATTTAGGACTTTTAGCCACGCATTTCTATTTCTTAAAGTAAAATTTCATAACACTTTAAAAAGGCATAACTTAAAGTTAACTTTAAATTAGCTATGAATGTGAGCATATGATACTTTCTAAATAAGAAATACATCTCTAGTACTAAGTATGACATTTTAATATCTTAGGTATATAAACAAAAAGAATAAGCAATAAGATATATAGTAGGTTCAGCATTTCTTTTAGCTTTCTGCTCACATCTTGTGAAAAAAAAAAGTTATCGCCTTATTTAAAATGTGATAATCAAAACTGCAAAGTGTTGTATTTCAACAAAACTCAGTAAGAGTGAATAGATCAACCTCAAGACCTATACTTGTATATGTTTCTGACTCATTCATTTGGTCATTCATTTTTGCATTAAATCAACAAAATATTTATGGAGCACATGCTATGTGCGCCCAGTATTATGGCTGGTATTAAGAACAGAAAGTTAGAAAGCTAGACATTATCTCTGACGTTATGGAGTTCATCATCCAATGCCAAGGTTCAAACTGAATAAGCAGATGGAAGGTTGAGTACAGAATTCGATGCTGTGGTAAAATCTATGAAGGACGCAAAATGAAAGGTGGGAAGAGAAAAAGTAGGTGGGGTAACGTCGTTAAATTGGCTTGCTTAAGGAAGCAGATTACTGGAGAATGAAAAAGAGAGTATCTTGGGGTGTGGAAAGGAATTTCGTATGTTTGGGAAGACCAGAGTGACTGGAGCACAGTGAGTGAGCAGAACAGTAGAGGAGATGAGGGTGAATTCGATCTATTTAGCTCTTAAAAGTTGTATATCCTTCCCAGTACTCTGGGAGGCTGAGGCGGGTAGATCACGAGGTCAAGAGATCGAGACCATCCAGGTCAACATGGTGAAACCCTGTCTCTACTAAAAATACAAAAAAAAAAAAATTAGCTGGACATGGTGGCGTGTGCCTGTAATCCCAGCTACTCAGGAGGCTGAGGCAGGAGAATTGCCTGAACCCAGGAGGCGGAGGTTGCGGTGAGCTGAGATCGCGCCATTGCACTCCAGCCTGGGTAACAAGAGGGAAACTCCGTCTCAAAAAAAAAAAAAACAAAAAAAAAAGTTGCATATATTTTACTTTAATTATTTTTCACACTACTTAGCCCCTTTTACCAAATATAAAACCAGAGGTCAGCAAGCAGCAACATTAGTTTTCAAACCATGATAAATCTATTTCAAAGGCTCACTTGTTCAGTCTAAATCCTTAGGTTATCAGCAAAATTGAGTGAGTTATATTTGGGCTGGAAACATAAGTGACTTTCAAGCTCAGGATAACTACAGATCTTTTAAAAATTTGAAAACTCACTCTAATGTTAGTACATGATCACTTAAACATTACAAAATCCAAAAACATGTTTGTCCATTGAATTTGAAAACTGTAAGTTACATTTCATGGGTTCTTAGTTACTCTCCAAGTTTATTACTTTAAAAGGTACAGATTTTTTTTTTTTCTCTTGGGCACTGAAAAGGAAGCATTTTTCTAAATGCCAAGTTAATCCTTGTTGGCAAAATATATACCATCCATAGTGTTTGTGCAAACTGTAATTACAAACTGACACCCACTGACAATACAGAATAGTTTCTACTACAGCAAGTAGTTACAAACATTGAAGACCATTGTCTGATCCCATAAGGCATGTCATTAACTTTCATTATTACTAATGACAGTTATAGGCATACTTCCAAATTAAATCACAGGCATTGTGTCATATCACTGCTCCTAAAAATGCTATATTTACAGGTTGGACATTTTGGGTCATGTAGACACACTGTTATTTTACTTTTTTTTCCTTAGGAAAAGACAAGGGCCAAATGTAGTAGCTCATGCCTACAACCCCAGCATTTTGGGAGGCCAAGGCGAGCAGATCACTTGAGGTCAGGAGTTCGAGATAGGTCTGGGCAACATGGTGAAAACTTGTCTCTACTAAAAATACAAGAAATTAGCCAGGTGTGGTGGCATGCACCTGTAGTCCCAGCTACTCAAGAGATAAGGCATGAGAATCACTTGAACCTGGGAGGCAGAGGTTGCAGTGAGCCGAGATCACGCCACTGCACTCCAGCCTGGGTGACAGAGACTCCATCTCAAAAAAACAAAAAAAAAGTTCAGATATGTAAAATACCAGCACAGTTCCTTTCTCCTCTTATGTTCTTTTTTAGTCAGTATATGATTTAGGAAATAAAATCAGTTTAATATTTACTTAGAAAAATCTTATGTAAAAAAAAGTATATTTGTATAACAGAACCTAACATTGGTAAGTAAAATGCACATCTCCAATACACCCTGTTTGAGGTATGAACTGATAACAACCTTTATGACAATTTAACATGAATTCAGAAGACTTAAAAACATTTATAACATTTATTCAGCAGCTCCACATTAAGATATTTGTCATAAGAAGATTATCAGAAATTGACATGACCAAGAATTAATAACCATCTTGGGGAAGTCAATGAACTTTGTATAATATATAGAAACCAATCCAATTTTATCTGCATATTAAAGACTGAATAATAGAATTGATACCTGGGAATTTAGATAAATAGCCATGTAGCTAGGTAAGTGGGTAGATGATAGATACACACATAATATAGAATATATGAAAATATATTTATCAGTTTATATATTATATATAAACTAATACATATGCTAGTTTATATATTATAGAGAACAAAATATATGTATTAATTTATATATTATAGAGAACATAATTGATATAATAGAAAAAGTCTGAACAGCATATATCAAAATATTGACAATTTCTTTTTTTTTTCCCCCATTTATTTATTTTATTGCATTTTAGGTTTTGGGGTACATGTGAAGAACATGCAAAATTGTTGCATAGGTACACACGTGGCAGTGTGATTTGCTGCCTTCCTCCTCCCCATCAATTTCTAATGAAGAAACTACAGATGATTTTCCTTGTTACATATATTTAAAAAAATAGGTATTACTTTGTATTTCTATCTATCTATCTATCTGTGTGTCTGTCTGTCTATCATTTATTTATTTTCAATAGAGTCTTACTCTGTCTCCCAGATCGGAGTCGATTGACTCAATCTCAGCTCACTGCAACCTTCACCACCCAGTCTCAAGAGGATCCTACCATCTCAGGCTCCTGAGTATCTGGGAACACATATGCATGTTACCATGCCTAGCTAATTTTGCTGTATTTTTGGTGGCAACAGGGTTCCACCATGTTGCCCAGGCTGGTCTTGAACTCCCAAATTCAGGTGATCTGCTCACCTCGGCATCCAAAAGTGCTGGGGTTACAGGCATGAGCCACCACACCTGACACAGGTATTACATAATATAAAATATTGTGTGTTTTAAAATTTATTAACATGTATAATATTTATCATGAGCTAAAATGGTATCCAAATTATCTATAATGAATACTTATTAATCCTTATTAATTTTATGAACAATATAATCAGTAAAAATAATCGTTAAAGTTTTTAAACTTCAAGTGTTCCAATATACTTTTTAAAAATACGTTTTTAAAGTAATGTAATATAATACAGTAAAGAAATAACTGAGTAGTTTAGCTAAAATTACAAATCTTAAATTTATTTGAAACTGTCACCTACAGTCACTCTAGACTGATTCAGCATGGGTCTTCAAGTATAATTTTTCAAAGTCGGCATTTAACAGTTCAATCAGCAGTAGACTTCAAACAAAGTTCATATTTATTGAAGACTTAAGGCGACAGTGACAGAAATTTATGCACTATGACTAAAATGAACTATGAAAGTTTTTTATAAATTCAAGATTTATGACTAAATGAGTATTATTTTCTTTAAAATTGTTGCTTTAGAATGTAATATACTAAAGCCAAGTGTGGTGGCTCATACCTGTAATCCCAGCACTTTGGGAGGCCATGGCTGATGGATCACGAGGCCAAGAGTTCAAGACCATCCTGGCCAACACGGTAAAACCCCGTCTCTACTGAAAAATACAAAATTTATCTGGGCATTGTGGCATGAGCCTGTAGTCCAAGCTACTCAGGAGTCTGAGGCAGGAGAATCACTTGAACCCGAGAGGTGTAGGTTGCAGTAAGCCAAGCTCACACCACTGTACTCCAGCCTAACAGAGGAAGACTCTGTCTCAAAACAAAACAAAACAAAAAAAAGTAATATACTAATATAACTGTTTCTGTTGTGCATTTATTTATAATTTGCTTCTATAAAAGCATACTTGTTTTATAAAAACATGTTTTAAACACGTTTTATATATAAAACATTTATGTTTTATATATAAAATATTTATATATATTTTAACTATGTTTTTAATGTAAACATTATACACACACACACACATATATATACATATATATATCTTTTTTTATAAAGGCAAAAATTGCAAACTGCTGAAGGTACCGGATTGGACTTCTGTTTGTCCCTGTAGACTCACTCTGTCCACTTTTTCTCTATTTCTGACTTTGTTTGAAGGCTCTTTTTCCCTTTTAAAATTACATTTATTAAAAGCTTATTTAGTGATGATTCATTGATTAGTAAACATTTCCCAAACTTTGTTGCTGGAGAATGTTTCTATTTTCCCAGTTTTTTGAAAATAATATTGGTTATTATTTGGTTCTATGTTGACAGTCATTGTCTCTAAGAAATCTGAAGGTATCATTTTACTAACTTCTGGCTTCCATTGTTTCTATCCAGAAATTAGCTGTCAGTCAAGCTTTGTTTCTTTGAAGGCATTCTGGTTTTTTCTGTCTGGTTGCTCCTATTTTTTTTTTTTTTTTTTTTTTTGTCTCTTCTTGGTATTGTGCAGTTTCATGGTAATGTGTTTAGGGAATTTCTTTTTTAATTTGTTAGGTTTACTGAATTTCAGAATTCATGTCTTTTGATTCCTTAGATCTTTTAGTTTATTAATTCTGTTGGCTGTGTCAAACCTGCTTTTGAAGCCATCTATTATACTCTTAACCTCAAAACTTATATATATTTTATTTCAAAAAGTTCTACTTAATTCTTTTTCAAACTTGCCTGTTTATTTCTGACAGTCTTTTTTTCTTATTCCTTTGCTAAACCACCAGTAACCTCTTCTATTCTTATGAATATCATAAAGATATTTGTTTTTCTGAATATACTTGTAATAGTCTGCAAAGGTCTGATTCTAAAATTTGTTTTCTGTGCTTTCTCTGGTGACACTTGTTATACCATATATTTTGTGATTTTGTTTGTTTTTATTGTGAACTCATAGTATAGTATTCTATGGCTTCCTAGAGAAATGTCTAATTCCAGGTCTGGGAAAGGAAAAGTACAAGTTTATCCTAGGACACCTTGTGCCAGAAAGAAAATCCTCCAGATCAAACGAAGCCATATCAAAAAGATACAGGAGATAACTTAGGATAATGTGGCTTTCAAAGAATAATGTTGATGTATTATAACTCATAGAATAACTTTTTTAAAATGAGTCCATAGTCATTCTTGAGAGAGAGAAATGGGTGAGACGAAAGAGGTTCATTCATTTGCCCTTACTAGAGATGACTGGTATGCCAACAACCTTCTCTGAAGTTGGTAATTAGAGGGAAAACAATAAGCATTTACATTTCAGGAGAACTGTGGTTTATTCCCAATCAATCATTACAGAATAATATCAGCTAATAAATGTTAACTATCAGCTAATGAATATAAATTCTCAATAAAATAACTGATTCAGCTAGTGTCATTATAAGATGTTTAAACTAATAAGCAAAAGGTTATCTAGAAATAAGACATTCAACTGGGGGCAAAGTATCACCCTAATAAAAATTTGCTAATGGCAAAGGCAAAGGTAAGTAAATTTACTTACAAGGAAATCTAGTAATTACCACTTTAACTAAGTGATCAACCTTAGCCTCACTAAGAATGCTACATCCTAACTTCTCATACCTCCCAATGAGATGGGATATGAAGTATACAATAGAAACAATTCTTGCACAAAAAGTTTAAGCTATACCTAAAGCATATATACATGTTTTATAGATATATATGTATGTAAGCTATACTTAATACATATATACGTAAGTATTGGTATACACACATATATACATTCATACGTATATACATTCATACATACACACATATATGCAAACAGTGATAGAACCCCAGGTAGTGAAAACAATGACTATAATACATGATTTAGCATCACCCATGGAAATCTGAATGTAGACTAGGCATGAGATAATACCTAAGGATTATTAATTATGATAGCTGTGATAAAGATAATAGTGTAGTATGTAAGAAAGTACTTTTTGGAGATGAATGCTGACATACTTTTGGGTAAAGCATCAGTCAACAACTTACATTCAAATGCTTCAATAATGACGTAGAAAATGGAAAGATAGAGACAGAGACAGGAAGCAAACTTGGCAAAGTGCTGACAATTTATTGAATCTAAGTGCTAAGTATGTAGGTATTTACTGTACTATTCCTTTGATATTTATATGTTTGAATTGTCCATATTTATAACATCTTGGAAACATTTAAAAAGTTAATGTATATTTTTCCAGAACAAGTTTGTGTTTGCTTCTGCCACATTTCTAGAGATCAGTCCAAGAGGATCTAACTATATTTTTGACTTGGAGTTTTTCAGGCCATCCACATTGATAGTATAAATCTCAATTCCAAATGAAAGTGATGTTTGTTGTTGTTGTTGTTGTTGTTGTTGTTGTTTGTCTTGTCATTTTTCTCCTAATCCAGAAACAAGGTCTAGAATGACAAATGAGCACATTTCTTCTTTGGACAGACAGCTGTTTTATTTCATCTTCTCTTTCTCATTCATTCATTTTAGCCTCTTGAGGTTACAGCTTTATGGATGATATATTCCATCCAACTTTTGCCTTGCTAAGGCCCAAGTTCTGTTCCTAACTTTCAGATGTGTGTCTCATGGATGTCCTCAGGTCATCAAGGAGTGGTAGACACCTGTCTGAATGCCAACTTTCTCACTGCTTCTGATACCTGAAGATTTTTCTTGCTTTCTCACAAGATCAATTATGTTTTGGAAAGGAGTGTGGGGCTGTGTGTGCCTGCGTGCACACACACACACATGCATGTCTGTTATTCCCTCCATCATATTCAAAAAGAATTTCATGTAAACGACCTAGTACAATACCTGCATTAAAATGAGAATTTTGTTGTTGTTGTTGCTGTCATCATCATCACTTTCCTAAGGCTACTGTGCTATAGTTGTGCTTTTGGTCTCTTTGTTATAAGAGTCAAACCCAGGAGCAGGCCAAATACCAATAGGGAGAAGTACTTCTAGTAACCTAATTAAAAAAAAACATTAAAATCTGTATGACCATGGTATCTTTTATCAACATTTATCTTACAATAATGCCTCTCTTCAGGAAAATTGTTTCCTATTAACACCCCCCCATGTACTTCTTCATTTATCTATTGTACACACATTTCTGAGTGGAGTTAAAGTCCCTTTTTTTTTTTTTAGTATGATTTTCTTAACCACTCTACCTCCTTTGAACCCCTATGACAATTGTAGTCTGGACTATACTCCTTCATGAATTCAGCCTCATAAAGAGGTTAAGAGCACAGACTGTAGGCAAACTGCCGAGGGTTTGACTCTTTCACTAATATCTGTGGGCTTCATGTCTTTGGAGAAGTTTCTTAAATTTTCTGTATCTTTGTTTTTTCATATGCAAACTGGAGGTATTAGTAATCCCACTTATAGGACCCTGTTGATGACTGAATGAGATGGCTCAAGGAAGATGTTTAATATAGGGCAGTATGTTGCATAATATGTAGTAAATTCTAAATACTTAATTATTCAGTGCTTATGTTTATTATATATCTCTGTATGTTTTAATCTTCTGTAAAGACTAAAAATGACTTATAAAGACCATGTTGCATCCTTCTCCGTGTCTTTTTATGAGACTAGCATATTGCTGAACATACTCTTAATTAGATTCTTATTAATATTCAAATAACAGTTATAGTCATTTAAAAATATCATTAGCACTTTAACGTTTTTCTTTCTCTGATAACTATACTAAGATGCTGGACCTGGATGCTTCTCTCTCAGAAGCAAGAAATGTCATATTTTCAAAATTGATAATCTATAGCATCTTTATTTTGTATCGCGCTGCTAAGAAAATACTTGCCTAACCTTAGAAAATATGCTAATGGTGGGATTTCATAATCCACAATGGTTGTCATAGAAGTATTGCTGAAGTCTTTAAAATCATACCACATACTTAGATAATGAGACATTTACAGAAGAATACTCCTTGCCAGGAGAATCCTAGATAGTCATTTCAACATCCCCTAAGAAAATTTCTTTGACTCTTCAACAACTGGATTACAAAACACAGTAAATCAGTAAGTTCACCAAGAAAATTCTAACACTATGTTATCATAGTTGGCAAAATGGTACTTTCATGGATCCAGCTTCTACACAAGTGCTTCAAAACACTACCATATTCTCAAGAAAAAAATGAATGAATCAGTGTGAGGGAAACAAAAGTGCCTATTTGGATGCTCTCTGTGTTTTAAATGAATGGATTTTCACAGTAGAACAATTAACTGATCTACATCACTTCTTCAAATCTTCTTAGAGAATTCTCATGCAAAATAAAGTTCCTTACTTCCACTTTTCAAGGTTCTGTAGCTATTGTCACTTCGAAGACAGTATCTGTCTCGGATGACTGTCATGAGAATTTTTACTCACAAAATAATGCTGATTGTGTATCATCTCCTTGTTCAAGGAGGAAACCCTCTTCCCTGAATATATATGACATTTTGGCACTTGACATTTGAAAAACAGCAAAATGGGGGTATTCTAGAAGTAGGTTTGTGTTAAAAAAATTAATTCTAGTGGTCATTTACTCAAAAGAGCAATCTTTTTATATTTTCCATTAAAACTATGGTTATTTTAGAGAAATTTATTCTAACCAGAATTGAATTTTTCTAAATGTTAATCATCTCTGAAAACACTATGCAGCTTCTCTTGCTTATTACTTGCCAGATCCTCCTTAGACCCTCAGCATTATAAAGAAAACACCAATAATTTCATTTGTATGCTTTTTGTACATTCATCCCCTGTAGTCTTTTTTCAACCTCACCTACTATCTTTTTACATCCATATCAGAAATGCAATAACATAAAAATTTTCAAAAATTAAATAGAAGCATTATAGAAAGTATATATTTGTGAATCTGAGAACCTAAATAAAATAATTTAGCCATAATTTGGGCTGACCAGTTTGTTTTAGATGAGGAAACACAAGCCCAGAGAGGAAAAGCGGCCTAAATCGCTATGGCAAAACCAAAATTGGAAATCAGGTTCCTGCAAAACTAATGAACCTATCCATCTATCAATCAATATATTAACTAGAACAAGCCCCAAAAGTGAAAATAATTCTCTTGATGATCTCTCAGATAAACCTCACACCAAATTCATCTTCACCTTTTGCATGAAAATCTTTAAGAAGTTTATAACAACACTGTTTTCTTCTTCTGATAAAGATATTTTCCTATACAATGAAAAAAAAATTGTTTTAAAAACCACAACTCATGACCTCTTTCACATTCTCTGCCTATGTAACCTATCAAAATATTGCATTGACTTTGCAAGTCATAAACTATGGAAGTTATACTTCTACTACCAGAGAAGATTTTTAACACTTTTTATAAGCATTATTTATATTCTGTAATAATGATTAAAGTCAGAATAATTTGGTTAAATACAAGGCAGGATGGTTATAAGGAGACTAGAAGTTACTATAAAATTACTATTCGAAGTACTAATGATGCTTAAATATTTTACGTTTTGATTATGTCTACTTAGAGCATCTTTATATTCATTTTTCAAATCCAATCTAAATAGAGGGAAAAACATGAAGACTCATACCTTTATAGTTGACATCTATCTGAACATAATTTTTAGCCAAAAATCAAAAGAAACAGTTTTCATTTTTTAGCTTTGGTGAACTTAGACTTATTATACATCCTTGGTAATTAGGAAGGTAAAAATACACATTTTTCCCTTAGTAGATAGTGTTTATTATGCTAATGAAATAAAATGATAACATTTATTCAGGGTTAATGTATGATTTTCTATCTGATTCTTTAAAATATTTATATTAAGTCTGCTTTCCCCCTACAAAAAGACAAGCTCCATGACTACCAACATTGTTGTCTTTTTAAATTTAATGCTGTATCCATAACACTAGAACACAGTAAGGTATAATTACTACACAGTATTGATAAATACTTGTTGAGTGAACAAATGAATGATACAAAAACCCAGGGGCTACTATGTTTAAGTCACATTATGTGTGTTACTATGTGTAAGTCATATTATATTTTGTATATTACTACATATGTAAGTCACATTGTATTTTTCCAGTAGTTTGTGTTAAACATGTTGGTGATTTTCATATCTTATAAGATGGATATCCAAGGTTCTTTACCAAATAAATGGAAAACAAGTTTTCTTATAAAAGTGAAAAATAATGACTCCTATTCATGCATATGATCTCATTAATTTTTACAGTAACACTGGGGTGGAGGTGAGACTAATATTACCTCCAGTTTTAAAATGTAGTACTGAGGCTCAGGAGGTGAAGAAATTTACACGCATTTGTAAGGCAGTCAGTCCTAGAATGATCACTATGAACTTTTAGACCAGTGTTTATTTCCATGAAACACTGGTTTCCTCATGGTTCATAAGAAAAATAGTCTGGGATATTTTAATTCCATACTAGCAAAAACATTATTAAACAATACATGCTACTACATGATTATTATAGTAATATGCTAAAGCCTAAACTTATTACTAAATATTTAGAACAAAATATCACCTTGTCAGAATGTAAGACTGACTCTACACAAAGGCATGGTAAGTAGTTATCTGTATGGTATGAATTGAGGGACAGTACCAGCCCTTATTCCCCTCAACCTCTCCCAGATCTATGAAACTGCCTGGAAAAGGGTAAAGGCATGAGTTAAAGACAAATATTGCCTGATCAATAGCACTGTCTATGGTTCCTGATTTCGAAGCCTAGTATGCTAGAACCAAATATTTGTACAGTGTATTTAAAGACTTAATCTTGTTCCACATAACTACATTCTTGTCAGGATTTGGTGTTATTTCATATACTTGGTTACTGAGAGAGAAAATACCTCACAGTTTGTTGCAGAGAATCTAAAACATGCAAGTACTACAAGTAGATTACCTAAGCCTAAACTATTCTTGATTACTGTGTATCTAATACAGACAACTCCACTGACTTATTGCTGTTGAAAAGTGGAAACAGATTTGATAAAATGGATTTTTGAAGCCTACCTTTAGGTTCAATAAACAAAAGTAAAACTAAAGATTTAGAAGATCATTAAGGGTTTTTTCCCGCCAATTTGATCTTCCTTCACCCAGCAAAGGATTGGTTAAGGTGGTTCCAATGATTAAAGTAAACACAAATATATCTTGTTAGGTGCTCCACTTTACAATAGTTCCTTGCTCGAATGCCTTAGTGACTTCTTCTCATATACAGCTCAGAAGGAAAATCCCTTAATTTGGCATACTTTCTATCATCTGCTTGCTTTTTTTTTTTTAACCTTATCTGCCACTTTTCAAAGTTTGGCTCCAGACATGCTGATCTGACAATAATCCCATGGAAATCTGGTCTCACAAATATGCAGTTGCCACTGATTCACAGACTTCTTTCCTCCACATCCTCTCAAACTGCAAATTTCTCTTGGTGACATCACTTCTCTCGCCACTTGAAGGCTTTTATTTTACCTAAGCTGTACTTGTTAAATATTCTAGGAAGAAGAGACGAAAAACACCAGGGCATGGTATTCATCAATTCTTCTCCGAAGGAAAATCTTGACATGAGATTAAGGCTCACTAATACTCACCAATTCTATCACTAAAAGGTTGATTGACTGAACTTCATATAATTACAAAACAGCATAACTAGAAAACCATAAGTTTCATATCATAATGCTTTACAGACATACCGCCAGCTGTCCCTTAAAAAAGTAAAGTTGTTTTACTAAATAAAAAATAGCACAATGGTGCCTGCTAATTACATTTTCTGCCAACCAGAAAAATTGCACCATAAATTGAAAATATAAAGCTCTTTTGGATCATGTATCATAGTTCAAAAGAACTATCACTTTTCTTTGCCTATTATGCAGAAATGCTGCTATAATTGTATTTTTCTAAAGCAAATATTCATATTAAAGACTTTCATTTTATATTCATGTTTTATCATCCAAGTATATTTCAGTATAATTGCTCTATCCCTATAAAACCTCCCTGTGTGTTGTAATCAACTCTACTAATATTTATGGTGCAAATCCTTTTCTAAATTCTGTATGAGTTGCTTTCCAGAATTAACTACTAAAACAAATGACTAACATACAAGGTTATCAACATATTTTATATAAACGTCACAGAGCAAGTTCCCCCAAATTGTCATAAGTATTGTACTTACTGTAGTAGTTCTTAAAAGTGAAACAAAGTTCCTATAAAGAAAAATAGTTATGTTTGGAAGGTTAAAGAAAAATTACTAGTTATTAAAGTTAATTTAAAAAATAATTATAATGCAATGCAAAATAATGCTGGACTAGACTGGAATCACAGGTCTTGCACCATAGCCCCAACTCAGCCACTAGCCAGCTACTTCATCTGAGGAAAATAATTTAACCTCTATGGGACTTAAATATTCCCATCTATAAAGTAAAGAAACTGAGTTATCTCTTTGCTGAATTCCCTGCACAACCTATTATTCTAGATCTACAGCTAGTTTATATCATGTGGAGTAAGATATAGGATTTCGTATACTAATACTTAGGACTATTCCTTTCAGTGAAGCAAATGATCTGTGTTTAGTCAAGGTTGTTGTCATTGTACTATGTAAAGTCAAGGGTATTTGATGCTATTTAGTTTTCCTGATAGGATAAATCTGTTTCAGTTGAATTATATGCTTCTGCAGCCTTATTCCTTCAAGAAAGCAGCAGTCTACTGTCTGTCAGATATGCCAATAAAAGGGATAAATGTTTCCAGTGATTAAGTTTTTTGTCAATAATAGAAGCATTTTGAACTTATATATTCTTCACCTACAATTTCATACTTCTCTAAAATATATAATCTACATATGCATTGAAATAAAACAGGAATCACTGAAAAAAATCTAGTAGGCTTTCTAGGTTAACAAAGTATACTTTACCTCAAATTTTTCTAATGCCTGAGGAAAATTCCAATAACTCACAATAATGATAATGCATGAAGCTTTCACTGCCTTTTGAGACAGTTGTTTAAATATCATCTTAACATTACCTACCTAGACATTTTCTCATATCAGACATAAATACCAACTTAGCATATCCCATATATATACATATGTATAATTACATATACACATTTCAAATGTTATACAAAAACAGCATTAGTATCAATTAGCAATATTTAAAAATTAAATATATTTATAATCATTTTTATAAACTCTTGATGGCATTCCCAAGGAAATCTTTTCAGAAAACACAATGGAGGATAATATGCTAAAGTAATATTCAGGCTTTAGTAGGTCTTAGGGGAAATATTCAATGTTCTCTTCAGCTTTCATTGAAAAGCTAAACAAACCACAAACAGCAGGGTAGTTTTCCCTTTGGAAGTAGATGGTTATAGATGTATTAAGGAGTATAACATATGCTATTAAATATGGATGGTGAATTATTCATACGTGCTATCAAAACAGCCAAGCAACTGGGACTATTATCTACTCTACTAAAATTCTCATTTTGTTCTTCGTTGTCTTTTGCAATCAGTAGACTCACAAAACAGTTGTAAATGAACATAATGTTGACTACAAAGTTATAAAAAGAAAAAAATAATAAATTCAGGTTATAAACCAGTGCTGACATATTTACCTATGCTTAGAAAAGTCTATGTGACACTATAACTTGCTGCCCAATATCTTTCATTATAATTTTATGTTGGCAAAATATTCGTATTAATTTTCTATTTTATATAACTCTTTTGTTGAGGAGAAAGGGAAAGTGAATCAATAAAAACTAACACAGGGTCCGGGCATGGTGGCTCACGCCTGTAATCCCAGCACTTTGGGAGGCCGAGGCGGGCAGATCACCTCAGGTCAGGAGTTCGAGACCAGCCGGGCCAACATGGAGAAACTCTGTCTCTACTAAAAACACAAAAAATTAGCCAAGCATCATGACAGGCACCTGTAATCCCAGCTACTCAGGAGGTTGAGGTAGGGAGAATTACTTGAACTCGGGAGGCAGAGGTTGCAGTAAGCCCAGATTGAGCCACTGCACTCCAGCCTGGGTGACAGAGTAAGACTATCTCAAAAAGTAAATATAAATAAATAAAATAATAATAATAATAAAACTAACATAGGCCAATAGAAGAAATAGTTACGAAAGTTTTCCAGTTAGATAAGTTTGTTAAAGGGGATTATAATTAACAATAAACATTCTGTTCAAAGACATATAAATAAGCAAGGATATGGTTGAGAAAACATCTAGGCTGGCAACTCAAGAGCTTCAGAAGCAGCATTTCTGAACCCACTACTAATCATACTACAAATGATCCAAAGGAATGGAAGTTGTTTATTTATGTTCTTTGACAGTAAAAATCACTATGAGAGATTGTATTGTCCCTTGCCTTGCACTTCCTCTGTCACAGTGAAAATTCTGAAGACAGGTTTCAGAAAACAGAACTGCATAAATTATTGAATGCCTCACTGTAAGCTCTGTATTGTTTTAAATCTAAAAAGAAACAAAATAAACTTTAGAAATGGTGACCACTGCTTTTGAAAGATATCTAATAAAGAATGTAAGACTGCCACAATTGCATTCGTAAAGCTGCTACAATGTATTTGCAAAGTTTTTACTTAAATATCTTTAAATCACACAGCTAATATATAAAAGTACACATGGAATACCAATGATTACACATTGAATGCGAATAATTATTTATTAATATTACCAAATACAAAATAAATCTTAGTTTCAAACTGCACAATTTGTTAAGATAACAAGAAGCAATACCCTCCCACACACAGTGAAAAGTAGCTATATACAAGTTGTGGAAAATGAAAGATCATTTTAGAGTTCTGCTTTCCCACCACTTCTCACTTCCACTAGATACTAAGTCATACTGAGTCAACAATCTCATTCATTGCTTCTTCCTCTTTCCCATTTCCACTACCTCAGTTCGTTCCTCCTATTTCTTATTTATATTATATAGTCTCCTAACATGTCTCTTTTTTTCTTTGTGCCTGAAATCTACTTAAACTCTCCTACTCTACACACACATTTTACATTTCCATTGCTTCCAGAGTTATTTTCCTGCTTGATGTGCTCTGATAACACAGGGCTGTGTCCCATCACCAATCCTCTGCTCATAGTGTTTTCTCTGCATAAAAAATAATATTTCCTTTTTGTCTCACTCACAAGAACATATTAATTAACCAAGCTAATAGAACCTTCTCTGGAAAGGCTGAACTGCCCAGCATGTTGTGGATCCCCATCTTTCGGAACCCATTTCACTCAAGGCAGCTTACTCTATCAAGGATGTATCACTGATAATCCCTGTTTTGCCTGTCGATAAAGCAGGTAAATCCATTAGGAAGACGGAGCATGATTCATTTTACATTTCCACTGCTAAGCATACACCTGACAATACTAGGTGCTTAATAAATATTTGTTGCCTGAATGAATCTAAGTGAGAAAATTTAACTGAGAGGAATAAAATTAATAGACTTTGACTTGACTAGTTGTATAATAATCAATGACATTTCTTCACTGTGTCAGTTAGTTTTCACACTGCTATAAAGAGACTGGCAGGGAAAATGTGGCACATATACACCATGGAATATTATGCAGCCATCAAAAACGATGAGTTTGGGTCCTTTGTAGGGACATAGATGAACCTGGAAACCATCATTCTCAGCAAACTGACAGAAGAGCAGAAGATCAAACACCGCATGTTCTCACTCATAGGCGGGTGTTGAACAATGAGAACACATGGACACAGGGAGGGGAGCACTACACACTGGGGTTAGTTGAGGGGAAATAGGAGAGGGACGGTGGGGGGTGGGGAGCTGGGGAGAGATAGCAAGGGGAGAGATGCCAGATGTAGGTGATGGGGAGGAAGGCAGCAAATCACACTGCCATGTGTGTACCTATGCAACAATTTTGCATGTTCTTCACATGTACCCCAAAACCTAAAATGCAATAAAATAAATAGGGAAAAAAAAAACAGACTGGCTAATTTATAAAGGAAAGGGGTTTAGTTGACTCACAGTTCCACACAGCTGGGGACACCTCAGGAAACTTACAATCATGGTGCAAGGTGAAGGGAAAGCAAGGCATCTTCTTCACAGGGCAGCAGGAAGGAGAATGAATGCAGGAGGAACTACCAAACACAAATAAAACGAGATCTCAGATCTCGTGAGAACTCACTCACTATCAGAAGAACAGCACAGGGGAAACTGCCTCTGTGATTCAATGACCTCCATCTGGCTTCCCCTTTGACAGGTGCCGATAATGAAGATTCAATTTGAGATGAGAGTTTGGGTGAGGACACAGCCAAACCATATCAATCAATGATTAAATAAAACAATAAGCACTTCTACATGGCAAAATTTATTCAAAATACTTCTTAGGTATCTTGGTTACTGTAATTCAAAAAATAAAATTGTATTTGTCAGAAAATATTAGGTATTGCATACTCAACAAAATCTGAAATTACCATTTCAATTGGCACAAATAAATACAAACTCTAAATGAATAGGAAATTTTAAAAAAAATATAATAAAGCATAGTTTTATTACTGATGTCTTAGAAGTAATGTCTTCTAAATACAGTATTATCAATAGCTAGAGTATTACTTCTATATTTCCATGGGTATTCTAAATATAGCAAAATCTTAGGGTTCCTATTGGATTTGCCTAGAGTGCACTGGCTGAAGTAGAATAGCCTTCTGCATTGATGTCATATACCAAAAACAGCCTATATATTCTATTTAAAACAAAAAGCAAGGTTTCAAAAATAATACAATTAGCTTCTAATCACAACTAAAAACACTTTCTGAAAAATATCAGAACAGTGTATTGCCTCAGTTACATTAAAGGAAATTAATGTCAATGTGTCACCAAGGATGTTTTTTAATTACATGAACTTTAGAGTAAAATCATTCAGGAGCACAGTTGTTTTCACATCAAAAGTATCCTTAGGTTTAGAGACAGGCTTGTCCACACTACATTTTAATTTCATGTTTGCCAATATCATCCTTGTTTGTCAACTATTCATGACTCCCCACTTTGCTTACATTGCATGGCTACTTCATACTCAGGTTTTTTATTGCTTTCAATTTCTCAAAAATTCATCACATGTTTCTTTACCAATATTTGTCATTATAACACAGATATGCCTTTTATTAATAGGTTAATATTTCCAGGACCAACAGAAAAAAAGATTGATGAAAAGGCAAAACCACTGAACAGGACACTTGCATATATTTCAGGATTCCAGGTTTTTCAGGTTTTTTTTTTTTTTTCTTTTTTGCATCTAGCACAATCTAGTTGGCAATCCACAAAGAAAAATCTTGGTAACCAACTTAAATAAAAGTTCTGTCTTAATACGTAACAGGTGGCACAATAACTTCCATTAGGGAGGAAATTTTCTTAGTCTGGGAAATTGCTTTACAAACCTATAGAAAGCAATATGTTGGCACAGGTGAAAGCCAAAGCAAAAAAGCAACAGTGAGGCTTTGTAGGAAGCAGAAAAACAAAATTTCCTCTGTAGTAGAAAAATGAGATTTTTTTTTTCTCCTGACAAAAGGGAAAGATAGGATACTAAGATAGGAAGAAGGAAGAGAAGCCAATGGATTGCTATGAAGTTGAGGCCAACTGAAATCCTGGCAGATATTTTAATAGCAGGATTGACTAACTTCCAATTTCAGTCGTTTGAATTGATGTGCTATAACCCTCCCCTTTCCTCCCGTTATCAGAAAAGTTAACTGCTCTTGAGAATAACTGGTGTAAATGGTTGTTTTGTGAGTATTGATGAAGAGACTTGATTTCCTCTCTGAGCTGAAGTGATCCATAACAGAAGCCTCTCCAGGATAAGCAGAAATGCTTTAATAGAATGACCTGAAGCATACAATCTTTCCCCACCCACCATGTTCATTTGTACATTTGCAGAAAACTTAAGGAAGGAATTGGACTCGCATGCAGCATGATACGGGAGGCTAAGCCAAGGTTATTTCAATTTCTGCTGATATATGAGTTCCTTTATAGATTCATGGGAGTTGATAAGTCCCACTCTTCTCCTTATTAAATATAATATGATTTTTGCCTATCAAAATGGGAGTCTTTTCAAATAAAAAACTTTAGAACAGGAAATTAAAAGTATTATCATAACAAAATAATTCAAAGGATCAAGAAATATTGAAAATAACAAATATTTACATTTAATTCACATGAGTGAAGTATTTTTCAGTTTTTACAGGTAAAGGTTAAAAAGACACTGAAGCACCAGCCTTTAACAAATCGTATGTACAAATCACCAATAACAAAACCTAATTCATTAAATAGATAAGTTGTACATTCATATCAATAACCTACTTACTGTTCTAGTAAGTAAGGAAAGAACCATGCTGAAATTAGAAATAATAATTTAATAAATAAGAGCTTTTAGAAAACTCAAAAATACTAATATTAAATTACCAATATTAAATCAAATTACTGTTTTATAGACCTCAAATTAAAGTTTTTGTTACCTAATTGGCATGTAGGACTATTTACAAACATATATAGTAAATAGCCATGTTAATAAATGTCTAGGCTGGTTTTTCAACATGCCACAGTCAGTCATATTAATCTTAAAATACAAGTAAAAAAAATTCTCCCTCACTGAGAAGGGAATATTTATATGATATAATCATTTAACAAATACCACTTACAGCCCTGTTAAAATAAGATATTCTCATGATCAATGCTAATAAAGTTAGACTAAATGGTACAGACTGCTAGGAAGTAAAGGTTACAGAGAAAAATTTGGTAAAAGAAATGAGATTAGTGACTGTAGCAATAGAAATGAGAGCTTGGACATGTCTAGACATTTCCTCTCTAATTTGTATAATTTTGAAAAACCAAGTTGTTAAAACCAAAATAAAATGAGGACAAGCCGTCAACTTTATGGTTCATGACTATACATTCTTTGGGTTTATTTTCCACATGCCAGTTGTGTCTCATTTTCTCAATGAAAAAGGTCTGCTGGTTTTGTAACTACAATCAGTATGAAAATCTATTTCAATAAAAATGTCAACATATGTCTGAAAACTAAGGGTATGCTGCTACAAATAACATACAAAAGGCTAACTATGACCAAAGAATGTAAAGATGGTGAAATGAGGCAAAATGGATATTAAATTCATTAAAATTAGTCTCAGGCCTCAATTTTTAACACTACTCTTAAACGCGGATGTTATAAAAAACAAAAGTAAAAGATGAAGCTTGTTCCTTTATATATAATGTAACTTTTAAAAAGCTTCCATATATGTTTATATGTATAACCATTTTAAATTCTTCAAAATTTTTCATTTAGTAATCATTAATTGTGATTTGTTTATAGAACATAGGAAACAAAGGAAAGTAAACCTTCACTACAATACACAGGACTCAAAGATCTAAAAACAAAGTGATAATAAATTTATTAATCATAAATTCCATTAACATTATAAACTCTTATTCAAAAATGTACTTTTTGGTAAAGGTAATTGATAGTACATTATCTACCTCAGCCTTTTCATAAAAACTTAAAGTTGCTCACTGAGCCATCTCAAATTTCATTCAGTGTCTGGCACAGACAGTGTATGTTTGCACTTAAAGGCATTCATATTTTTAAAAGCTACCTCTAGTGCTATTTCTAAGAATGGCAAGCAGGACACACTGACAGATTTCACTGCTATTATAATACAATTCACAATATAAAATGTAAATTACAGTCTAAACTAGTAAAGAGGGCAATTAGTGCTTAATCTATTTGAAGTTCTTTCTAAACGTCCCTAAGAATGAAACATACCTCCCTTCTGCTGCTCATTTGATACTGGCATTTCTATGTGGCAGATGGTGACCTTATCCCAGTGCTTCAGCTAAAAAGATTTTTATTAAGGCTAAACAAGTGTGAACAGTGCTAATTTCCTGCAGCAGGCAGATATGAATAAAACTCCAGAATGAGTGTAAGTAACCTGCCTCACCATATGGTTAAGATCCACATCTTGCCAACAGAATGGACTGAAAAGTAGCCAACTTGCTTGAATTCTGCCCTGAGTCCCATGTTTCATCATAGCCAGCCAATCAAAGAACAGCTACAGAGGAGGGAGATCATCGTGTATACGAAGCATAATTTGAAAAATTGTTTGGTGGGCTAAGCCCTCAAGGAGAGCCATTATGGGTAAATTCTGAAAAATGAAACATTGACCTGTCAACGTCCCTTACCATCTGATGATGCCTTGTTTCTCTTCTTCCTAACACCAACATACTGACCCCCTTTCCTTAACTCTGAGCCCAGGAATGACTGATACTTAAACATTGTTCTGGGCATACTACCCAAAACTGCCCCTGTAAGTGTACGTACCATGTCTTGAGGTGTGTTTTAAAACTTAAGGACTGTATGCAACCCCCTGAAAGAACAAACAGTTTCACAGACCCTCTGGTTTTAATTTATTTTATACATTTTCTTAAATATATAAAAACATAAACTAGGTAGAATCCTAGTGTACTTTTGGCCATAGTTTAAAAATGCACAAAGTAACATTTAAAATCTCTACAACTAATGTTTAAATTAACCATAGTTTACTACTCTCATATGGTAAACCATTGCTTAAAATGTGAATATTTTAATACTATAGATTCTTTTAAGTTGGCCATACCACTGTGCCTCGGATGCTAACCCAAGATCCCACTGCTTTCTCTTTCTTGACTATTGCAAGAAATGAATTCATAGTGCTTAACTTGACATTACTTGGTTGAACACAGGGTGGATGGAATAGCACATGCTTAACATCTGGTCATCTCAGTGGGTTAACCAGATGAGGCAAAATATATGATTTTTAATAGACAACCAAAATGAACATGGAAAATTATACATTTTATTCCTTCTTTACTCTATAAAAATATAATTATCACATGAGTAAAATTCAGTGAAATATTTCTATGTGTGAAGCTTTCTACGTGAGTTATCTCCCAACAATCCTATAAGGTAGGTATATAATCATTCACATTTTATAAATTGGAAAATCCTAAGATCATACAGTTGTGATGCTCACAAACTCCAAATCATTTCCCTTTAATTACTCCAGTACACTGTCTACCAACTTGTTCTCAGCTAGCTGTCCAATTGAAATGTTCTTACCAATGAACTCTCTTTAAAGAGCTGGCTTATCTTGAGAGTATTTGCATTTTTTCACATGTTATTCTCCCAAAATGAATAAAAATAATAGAAGATTGGTGGAGAAAGAATTAATTCCCTAGTAGTAAAACGTTTCATAAGGAAAATATGTAAAGACAATACAGCCACACAGATAACCAACTGTTCTCCAAATAGTTCAATCTGTTTGTACTAGAGAACACACAATAGCCATATCCATTTACATTTATATACTAAATTAATCATATGGTATTCCTGAGGTTATTTGTGCATTTGATAAATGAAAGAAAAAGACAGCACAACATTCTGAATTAAAATTTGTCAATGCCTCACAAAAAAAAATTAAAATGTATCAGTTTTTGACATACCTATATCCATTTTGTCCTTGCACACAATTTTCCCAGATTAAGCATATCAAATGTGGTATTACCTTGACTCTTTTGTATATATTTACCTAGCATCTAAAAGTATTTATCCTTTACAATGCTCCTCCAACATTCAACTACTCTTCTACTCTTAAGTTGTAAAGCTATAAAATTTTAGTATATTTTAGCAGGTATCGGTGATATATCTTCTTACATTCCACTCAGCCACACATATATTGCCTTTTTCAGATTTAAATTCTGAGGCTGTACAAACTTTGTGTCATTAAGACATTTCGTATGCTACCCAATAGTATTATATATAAACATGATAATATTGAATAATTCATTTTCATTCCTTTTGCTTATGAAAAGGGAGAAGAGTTGAAGTTTACACTGAGCTCTTCAAAAGTACAACACAAAGTCTGATACAGAAACAAAACGAAAACACACAAAAAAACCAATTTGCAATAAAGAGAAATACAAGAAAATGGAAAAAAATAGCTCTTCATAATTGATACATTCCTTACATTTAATCCAACTTTCAAACTGACTGAAAATTAGAGTCTACTAAACAACTTTTTATTAGCCTAATTCCTTTTAACTACATCCTCTACAATACATTTCACGTACAATGTTAATATATATTTTTATCCATCATTTTGATGGACTCTGACAGATACAATATTTGCAATGTCAAAAATAAATAAATTCAGTGATGTGCTTGCTCACCAAGTTGACTTTTTAAAATTTACTAGACACAAGAGGATGATAGAATTCTAGTCAGCGAAGGAAAGCACCAGACCTCTAGGGCACAATACACCTTCTCTAAATGTGTGTCAGTTTCTAACACATATTAGCCTTTAGATGTGTTATCAGTCATCAGTGAGAGTAAGGAAAAGGATATAAGAATTTCTTTCAAGAACTCTTTTTCTAAGGCCTCAAGGGAAGTCTCCTATAATTGATCAACACAAGAGTTACACCTTCTGGTTAGCTCAGAAGCACAAATGATCCATGTAATGAAACACTCAAGTGTTTGATTGGATGGAAGAAGAAAAATCTGTCAGTTGCATGAGTAAAAAAAACTCACTGATGTTAAGATTTACATGTTAGAGTTTAAGTGTATAATTCTCGATATTGTAATTAGCAGTATAGGTATTGTGTGAGCTTCTTTTAAACAAGATCTATGGTATATAATGAAATTATTACATTACTTAAAAAGATATCTAATATCTAATTTGCACAATGTAATTTGGGCAGTGAACAAAGTAAAAAAAAAAAAAATCCTGCCATTCTCCCATTTTTTCTCCTGTGGAATCTGATTTCACTGACTTAGGTATAACAGTGACACAGCTTACTATGAATACGAAATAAAGGATAAGGGCCTTGGAATATGATTATCACAGAAATAAGACTTTAGAAGAATAGTGCCTTTAGTGTATATTACTAGAAATATCTAAAGCAAAAATGCAAAGTATAATACTCAAGCCTGAATATTTCATGATAAATCAAATATTTTGATTGGTCAGATAAATATTCAGAATATTTATTATAATTATGATACAATACTAAGTGAGAAATATGTGTTAAAATTTTTCCCCATATTTTGGCCATCTTGATCCTCCTCAAACAAACATATCATTAAATACTCTGTACAGTTTAAGAAATAACGCCCTGGCTGTTTTAAATCTTCAATTCCAAATGAATAGGGCATTTCTTTCTAACTGTAAAGAAATTTAAAGATATGTATCCCAATAATATTTTATTATACTTTACTCAGTCAGCTCAATGATTTTAAATGACAGAATAATAGTAACATCTGATTTGGCACTAAATTATCAAAGTTCTTTGGGGTAGGGGATGACATTGGCCTAGCAGAGAAGAGTTTTGCTTCTGCTTTTCTTTCTCTTCACTCCAAATCCCTTTTACAACCACCTTCTCTGAGAGCATTAATACAGGATTCATTGGTAGGTCAATGCAGGGGAAAGGGACCATGAAAAGAACTAGGTAATTAGCCAGTGGTTGATGAGTTAGAAATAACTAGGGAGCAGATTTAAAAAAATCATATAACAGTGGGAGTATGCACTATCCAATATTGCTACAAAATTTTACATGAATTTAATTTGCAATGTGTAAAACAGCACAAAATACAAAAAAGCAACATCTGCTGCTCATTTTTTGTGCCTTCAATTTAGTGATCAATCACTACATCTATTCCTCAAAGCTATGAATGTGTTTTACTTTATGACAGAGCAGATAAATAAAATGTGTTACAAACCTAAGGGTATCCAGTATGTTGAAAATATAGGCAAAAACAGACCCACATCTGGCAGCAGAACCAACTGATTCAGTTATTATTTGGTCCTGGAACAAAAAGCACGAGCTATCTCAAAGGTGGGAAAAATAATATATCAGAATTAGTCGTTGGAATATTTAGTTCAATTTAAAATTTATTTTTAGTTGCTGGAAGACAATATGTGTTTCCTAATAGACAGTGTCAAAACAAAGAAAGCATATTAGATGAGCATGGTAAATTAAGTACAACAGAATTTTTTACAGGACTATTATTTATGTTGTTCAATAATAAAGAATGACATTCTAATTGTTTACGAAATCCATGGAGTGAATAGGGAAACATATACAAGAAAAGCTCAGGGACCATTTATCCTAAAAATCTAAAAATTACTACAATTCTTAAAAGAAGCAATGAGTAAATATAATCTCAAAGCTAAAATAAATAAATTATTTAATCTACCTTTTTAAAGTAGTGTACCAGATTCTAAATTAAAAAGAAGCTTTTTAAAACAAAAACACAAAAAGGAAGGAAAGAAGGAAGGAAGGAAGGAAGGAGGGAAAGAAGGGAGGGAGGGAGGGAAGGAAGGAAGGGAAGTGAAGGAGGAAGGAAAGGAAGAGAGGAAAGGAAGGGAAGGAGAGGAAAGGAAGGAAAGGAAGACATGGCATTCATTGTTTTTCTGCCTGAGCCTCTATTAGAGGCATAATAATTATTTCTTACAACATAAGAAATCACACAGAAATAAGAGAATTTCCTTCAAATGGACTAAGTAAACGTAAGACACGAACATACAGAAACAGTCTCAACTTTAGTAATCAAACCTCTCTTCCTTTCCTTCTCATGTCTATTTTGAAGTTTCTATTAAACCAAAAAATTGAAAATGAATACAATTTGTTTCTTTCCAAATTCTGAATATGTAACATTTCTTACTCTGAAATGAATATCAGTCTTTAAAATTAGCAATCAAAGAACTTTGAAAGCGGACAGTGCAACAAACTGCATAATGATTTTAAATCACTAGAAGGAATAGCTGCCAATCAGCTAATTGTAATTATGTATTGTGCCTACTCAAAAAGAACCTGAAATGGAAATTGTTTATTCACATGCTTAAAAATAAATTTTGGTCTTCACAAACTTCATGAATTTTGAATAGTATTTATTTAGGCTGTATATAATATCTTTCAAGCCATGGGAAGCTTTCCTGATTTTAAAGAGAAAATGCAGTCATCACACAGTATATCTGTATTTCTGTAAATATGTTTTGAATATATTTATTTTAACTGCATATATTCAGTATGGGATCTATGATATGTCTCTTAGGACTCCACTTTAAATATTTAAGTCAAAATAAATAACTCTGGATATTTTGAAAAATGCCAGACAAAAGGTAATCTGTAGCACAAAAGGTAATACTGTTTTCCAAACAGTATTATATCTATACAGGGAAAACAAATTCAAACAAAAAATAAGGCACAAAGAAAAGGACATCTTTGAAAATGCAGTATTTTGGGCATTAGAATTTCCAAAAAGAAAGCTATCCCAAAAGAGAAGCTTTACAAGAAATCCAGATACCTTCAACCACAAGCATACCATCTGAAAAAAAGAAAAGATAACCTGTAATGACACATTTTTAGATAAATCATTGCTATATGACAAATGAATGCTATAATTCAGGTTAAATAACCATAAAAATCAATAGCAATACAAGTGAAACACCCAAGTTCTTGTGAGAAATACAGTATTTCAAAACTGGTATGACCAAAAAAAAAAAAAAAAAAAATATTTTATTTAAAAAAAAAAAAAAAAATTTATGGATACCATGACTTTCATGGGACATACAGCTCATCTTGAATGCTTAAAATATTGACCTCTTTTCTGTTCATGTATATGCATAGTAAACTGAACTTGTGGAATTAATGAAAGAAGCATACTAAAGGGAAAGAATTCTCTGAAATTATTACCAACTTGTAGACATGTTTATGATTTGTTAACATATACACGCTTTAATGGTTTTTTTGAGCCATCCAGTTAGCAGATCAAGAAACTAAACATTTTAAATAAATATATCACATTTTAAAGACTTCTCAAATAATAACTATGAAAGTAAAACATCAATGTCAAACTTAATTTTGAAGAGATATTGCACAGAAATCAAAGCATCTCAGTTTCATATTAACTACTATTTATAAAAGTGTTTAAAGTCATTTTCATGACTCTGGTGTTAAGCTACAAGATATGTTTATCACTGTTTCTCTAAATAATTAGATGGCAGTAATCAAAACAATTAACTCAAAAACATGTAAAAGTCTGCTTTAACAGAGCTGCATAAAAGTTATAGACACCAATCATGGTGAAATAATGGACTATTAGGGATATAGTGAAATTAGGTGGCACTTGACAAACATTGATCAAACACATTAAATTATTGACTCAATAGCATTTTATTAAAATTTAAGATTAGTGTTAGGTATAATAAGAGAAATCATATAATCTACCAAAGTGTTATAGCTAGGGCTACTACATAAAGTTCCGGGAAGGTAAGGGAATTGTCCAAAGTCACCGAGCAGTGTAGTTCCTCAAAAGAGCCTAGACTTGAATGTGGATTTTCTGACATCAAGTCCAGGACTCTTTCTAATGTATATGCAAATAAAAATTGTTAGTTATACATTAAGAGAAAGAAGTGAAAATGTGGAACTGATAAGACCGTAGTTATTATTATGTATGATGACACAAAAAGAATCTCAAAAGGGAATACTATTTACATTTGAGTTATTATATTCAACTTAATACGTGTCCTCAAATGCATACTGGTATTTATAACATCATGGCTGTACTATAGATCATGTAGCCCACTAAATGTTTTTAAGTATATAAATTAGATGTATAATATTTGTTATTTCATTGTATAAATTAGCTAAAAATTTGATGTTGCTTTTTTTTTTTTTCACATTTTCCTTGCACAGTCCAATATCAATGTGTCAGAGGATGGTGAACAGGGCATTTCCTGTTTTCAGAAATTGGTGACACCTTGCAGACTGAGGACAAAGATTCACAAAGTCTGAGGATGATTATCCTCCTTCAGGGCTTGAACCATCACCCTACTCTTCCCCCACCCCCAAGACATAAAAAGAGAGGGCCAGGAAGGAATAGAGAGAGTTTTCAGAATCAGCTTAGTGAGAAGGCTTCTTAGAAAAGAAATAAAAATTATCGCATTGAAGGATTATCTCGAAAGGGGAGACAGGCATTTTGTTCCACATTTGGAGATCTGCTTTGGCAACAAGCTTCTCGATTCTCCCACTATATAACTGAGCAAATAAATTGGAAAGAGATGGCATAGTGAAGCAAAAGAGGCCACAATACAACGCCCTGTATTCCCACCAATTGCCAAGGCAAGAATATAAGAGTGTCTCTCAGGGAAAGTGAAGAGAGCCACTTCAAGTCGGCTAGAACTCCACCAACAGCTATTCACCATTAAGGAGATCCTAGAAACGGGATTGTGGAGCTGCCTGAGGCAGAGCTAAAGTGGGTAGTCCACAGTACTGCTTCAGTTACAGTGAAGTCATTGGGACATAATTCATTAGAAATCTTTAAAAAGAGTTTGGGCGGTCATCTTTCAGAAAGGTTGATGGGAAGTTTTACATCCAGCCAGGTGTCTTTTGTGGACTGTCCAGTAGGAAGGCCTGACACAGCCTCTTAAGAATTGTGCGTGTGCCCCACACCCAGATACACAGAAGGCATCAGCCCCCAGATAGTGGAGGCCAAAAACTCACTGACTAACAAGAGAAGAAACTAAAACAGCTATGACATAAGTGTAGAGGACTCCTGCCCTCACCTCTTGCTTTTTCACAACATGGGGGAGCCAAATCTTCAAGAGAAGGACACAGGACTATTTAGATGAAGATTATATCCCCAATATCTGTATCACTCCAGGAAATCATGCCTCCTTCCTCCAGCCCTGTAATTCGAGGATGGCACAGGATAAAATAGGGGTGAGATATTACACTGGACTGGCTTTTAGGAATTAAAGTGACTGTAAAGTTATAGAATCTGTTCAGGACGTTATTAAAGGGAGAAAAGGAAATACTCAATACAGCAATGGTTAAAACATCGGCTGGAAAAGAATGAAACCAGTTAGATTTTACAACCTACCATCTAAATTTAGAGAAGTAAATTGAACTATCTTTACAAATGTTTAACTCATTGGTTTTAAACATTAGAAAACAAGTAAATATTAGCTATCAATGATATCATTTCATCCTCAGTAATAACAGAAATTCTATTCGGACAGTCTATTAATTTAAATGGGCCCTGTGGATTAACATTTTCTATAAGAAAGAAGAAAAGAAATCATACTGTCTATTTTAAATAATTTCCTTTCACTAACATGGGTCTTGCATTAAGGAGTGTGGGAAAGGTAGCTGTCTTATCTTCCATGCCAGTAACACTTTTCCCTTTTTTCATTTGCATGATGTTTTAATCTTGCAAAAAAATGTATCTTACATGTTAAAATAATTTAGATCATTGATCGAGGTCAGTTACTCTAAAAATATTAGCTCTAATATTTTTTAACAAACCACCTTGTTTTCTCTATTATGGGTTTGTAACCACACAATTTTCTAGTTGGTGGATATTAGGGAATATATAGTGAACTCCTAAGGCTGAGAATCTTCCTTCAACCTTTCTGAAAGATGACCACCCAAACTCTTAATATTTCCAGTGAATGCTGTCCCAATGTCTTCACTAGAACTGAAGCAGTGTGTTGGGATACTTCGTTTTTCAACATTAGGGTCTGCATGCACTGTTGTCCAACAAAATAAAGGTAAGTGATATCTGTTGGTGTGGCAGGTGGGTGGGGGCAGGTAGAAGGAAGGAGTACATAGGAAGACATGGTGTTATTATCATAAGAAACCTTATAACATATATTGAAGTTTTCTCTCTTTACTGGATATGATGGAAACTATTACTTAAGTCTGTGGCTTACTGGATTATCACAGCTCTAGAAAAATTCCTATATCTTGTTAAATTATACCAGGATCCAGTAAGGCCAGTTGTATAAGAAAATGCGACCTATATGCTACCTGTTTCAGAAAGGAATGGTTCTTGTAACTATTTCAAAAGCTAATTAAAACCCGCAAGAGGTAACCATCCACATTTTACAAGTCCTTGGCCTAGAACAACATTTTCAACTTTTTTTTTAACCTAACTAAAATCTGCCTAGAATTTCCATTGTAATTCCCATGGATAGCTGCTAAAATTTTTGATCCATGCCAAAGTGAAAACATACTATAAAAAGACACGCCAGCTAACTCGAATTGAAACATAAATTTCTATTTGCTCTAGTCTCCTAGCATAAACTCTTTCAAAAAGTGAATATTTACATGTGAAGATAAGTACTAGTGAAAGAATGAAAAGTAAACCTGAACTAATGAGCCCTCTCCACTTACCTCATTACTGTTATAGTTCTTTTATATAGATGGTCAATTATTTTTTGGCTACCACTACCTGGGACCTGATGCTCTCTGTGTAGCTGATATAGGACACACGCAAGTTCGTAAGAAGCTCTGTGGGGCCTTCCCACCGAGCAGTCCCTTGGCAAAAGACATCTGGCTAGATGTGATTTCTTCTTCCTCTATCTCACATTAGATCTGCCTCAGGCAGTTCCATAGCACCTGTTTCTCAGATCTCCTTAATGATGAATAGTTCTGCTGGGCAGAGTGCTAGCAGACTTGAAGTGGCTCGTGCCCTGAGAGACATCTTACATCCTTGCCATGGCAATTCGTGGGCGTGCAAAAAGTGAAACCTCAACAAAAACCAGGAAGGACTATGAAAGCAGCACACACTGGGTGTTTATACATGAAACATAATCTAGATTGCTTTTTACCATAAAAGTTTTATATGTATATTCATCATGTGAATTAAAGTGTAGCATAAGGTTTACATGCAGATGTTTCACTGTATTGCTGAACTTGCATAATATAAGAAGGTGGGAATAGAGTAGATAGACATCTTAAAGTATAAGCACTCACAGAGCAAAAAAAAAAAAATTCCCCTTAAGTGTTCTAACAAGAATTTTTGCCCTCTTTTCTTCTTAACATAGCAGGCAATGGCAATATTGAATAATGGAAGGTAGAGCTCTGGGTTTTCTATTAAAAATGACAATTAAAGACTTTAGCTTACCCTATGCTTGTATTTGAATCATTGTGCATTTTTACCAGGCTACATCGAGGCCCGAAAACTCTGTTTCAGATCCAAACCTTGAAGGCTTTGTGTCTTTTAGAAAATCTCTGATTATGTTAATGAAACACAATCCATAATGGGCCTATCTGTGTTACTTTAGCATTTGGCAGTTTTACACACTTGACTAAAAATATATGTTTTAAAGCCTACTACTGTATAATGAAATGAAAGTTTGGCTTCATTCAAAAATGCAAATGAATTCTTGACTTTTTCTCTTATTCGCTTTTTAAATTATTTATATGTATTCCTCATTCATAGGCTTTCTCTGGTTCAGAAACAATTCAATTTCAACAAATTTCCAATTTGTTTAAAACTTTACAAAGAAAATGGCTTTAAATTATACATTTAAAAGCATATTTCTGTTGCTGGAAAAAGGTATAAAGTATGTCTTATGGTATGAGATTTGCCAAACCAAAAATGAATGAATAGACATTTCATTTTCTTGTATCATCTAACATAGCTATCTATTCATGTATATTAGCAGGTGCTTACATCAAATCTCAGAAGAAAATTATTTGTACAAGTTATTTAAAACCAATAAATGAACACCTTTAAAATTCATCCAGCCTTTGAAATCCCATCAGTAACAAAGTAAATGTTTGTAATTCCATGCTTTATATAGACAACAACAAACATTTCTAGATTTCTACCTTCATCACCTACAAGAGTTTTCTGCCTAAACTCTTGAAAGCACACAGACTCCTTCAAAATACCCCATAGTTTTTGCAATTGCCTGAAATTGCCCATGCCTCTTTTCCTCTCCATAAATGTTGACATCTGGAGAAAGTTATTTATATCTTGAATAAAGAATGAATAAAAGACGATATATACTATGTGACAAATGTGAACACAGAAAAAGCTTTTTTTCTTTTGGGGAAAAAAGCAGCTTTTTAAAGAATGCCAGCTTTGTTTTTAATATTTCAAAGTAGCCAACAAATATGATTTCACTAATGCTTAGTGGTTTTATTTACATAGCAACTGACTACTAATTGCGAAGTAAATGTGTGCTACAAGAAATCTCCTACTGAGTATTGGTCGTTTTTAGGGCTGCTCAACTCATTGAAATATTCCTGACAATAGTAATATAACAATATTAATCAAGTTATAAAAATGTCACAAACTGCATATTAGCTTTTAATTTATATAAAAATAGAATTATATTAATGAATATTGTATCAAATCTCATGCATTCATAAGCTACAACTGTGCTTCTTGGAGGTGAATGAAATTAATTTAACACATAAGTTTAGTTTCAGTGGAAGAATGAAGTTTAAAGTGTTTCAAGGTGATGAAACCATGACCCAAAGAGAAAACACTTTGACACTGCCACAACACTGGCAATGACAGAAGGAAATATTCTGGAAACAACTGAATAAGTGTGAACCATATCAGCCAGAGTCTCAATGACAACAACATTGACTGGAGACCAAGACTTAAATAAAGCTGTTTTTGATTTATTGTTGTTCTTGTTGTTCTTGTTTTTCAGCTCTGTGGAAAGACAATCTTACCTCATGCTTTTGGATATTGCCTTACTCTAGTCAAAACAGCACTCAACCCCCATAAGACTTGAATTAATTTAATCTTGTTTCACAAATTAAGGATAATTTTCTTTCTCAGAAATGCTGCTAAATACTTGACCTGACTGGAATCTTATTATATGTGGATTGCCTTGATTTAAATAAACAACCTGAGTGTCCTACTTGATATGTCTCAGCTAGAAGAGGAATTTTTTTGGCAATCCATGTATTTTATTATTATTATTATTATACTTTAAGTTCTGGGGTACATGTGTACCTTGTGTAGGATTGTTACAAAGGTATACACATGCCATGGTGGTTTGCTGCATCCATCCCCCAGTCATCTACAGTAGGTATTTCTCCTAATGTAATTCCCCCATCCCCCACCTGCCATCCCTTCCCTAGCTCCCCCACCCCCCACCAGGCCCTGGTGTGTGATGCTCTCCTCCCTGTGTCCATGTGTTCTCATTGTTGAACACCCACTTATGAGTGAGAACATGCAGTGTTTGGTTTTCTGTTCTTGTGTCAGTTTGCTGAGAATGATGGTTTCCAGCTTCATCCATGTCCCTGCAAAGGACATGAACACATCCCTTTTATGGCTGCATGGTATTCCATGGTGTATATGTGCCACATTTTCTTTATCCAGTCTATCACTGATGGGCATATGGGTTACTTCCAAGTCTTTGCTATTGTAAACAGTGCTGTAATGAGAAATGAAAATCAAATCCACATTGAGATACCATCTCATGCCAGTTAGAATGTTAGAATGGCAATCATTCAAAAACCTGGAGACAACAGATGCTGGAGAGGATATGGAGAAATAGGAATGTTTTTACACTCTTGGTGGGAGTGTAAATTAGTTCAACCATTGTGGAAGACAGTGTGGCAACTCCTCAAGGACCTAGAAATAGAAATACCATTTGACCCAGCAATCCCATTACTGAGTATATACCCAAAGGATTATAAATCATTCTATTATAAAGACACATGCACACATATATTCATTGCAGCACTGTTTACAATAAAAGAGGAATATTTTTGCAACTGCAAAGGTTTTAGGAGAGTCCCTTCAGAGTGGTACCTGGTCCTTTTTACTTCAGATCATCTAGACAGCTCAACAAAAATGGAAAGCCCCGGATGTCACTGCAGATTTAGTGGGCGAGACTCTCTAAATCTGGGATCTGAAAGCACATTTCCATAAGTTCTCCACAATAGCAAAAATATGGAATCAACCTAAATGTCTATCAGTGGGGAGTTGCAGAAGGAAAATGGAACATACACACAACAGAACACTATATAGCCATTTTTTAAAAAGTGACAACATGTTTGTTTGTTTGTTTGTTTGTTTGTTTTTGGCAGTAACATGTATGGAACTGATGGCCATTATCTTAAGTGAAAAAACTCAGAAACAGAAAGTCAAATACTGCATGTTCTCACTTATAACTGGGAGCTAAATGATGTATATACGTGGATATCAAGTGCAACATAATAGAAATTGGAGACTTGGAAGGATGGGAAGGTGTGATTGGGAAGAGATGTGAAATTACTTAATTGATACAATGTACATTATTTGGGTGATGGTTAGACTAAAAGCTCAGACTTCACTGCTGCATGATATATCCATGTAATACAACTAAACTTGTGCCCATTATGTGTATACAATTAAAATAAATAAAAAGATAAATAAAAAATTAAAAGAGGCAGCAGGCAAAAAAACATTATCCAAGGAAAGTCAAGGTCCATTGCTTTCAGATGTTATCCTCTTAGCCATATTGCATTTTTTTGAACTATTAATGGGAGTGCTGCAGATAATGAAATAGTGAAGGAAGAGCTCAGGAGTCTTATTATCAAGTTGACATAGAAAGAACTATTAATCTAATTCAATTTCCCTCATATACTTAGTCTCTGCCAGGCATAAGCCCTTTAAAAGGCCTATGCCGTTCTACCTTGAAGAATTCAGCACAAAGTCTTTTTAAAGAATGTTTGGTAAAAATTATAACGAAGTACAATGCAGTGACCTATAATGACAAGCAAAGTTTATGCTTGTTCCACTGCAATTGGCTCCTGCTCAAGAGGAACTATTTAAAAATGCCTAAAATGTGAAGTAAGTGGTTTTATTAATCATATTTTCATCAACCTCTTCATGCCCCTCTGCTGTACATCACTAACTGAACGCTATCATTGCCAAAGCCATGGACCCTCTCCTTAGGCTGAGCTTGTGTAGGATATCTAATCTTCCAGGTAGTCTGCATTTTGCTAATTGCCTTAATTGCTAGCTTCAAAACCTGTGCTGATGCTCTGTTCCACATGTGTTTTTTGGTTATTCTTATTCATAGACACTTCCAGAGAATTCCAAGTAATAAAAAAATGTGCAGCAAAAAGAAAGGGTATTGTAATCAAGTAATTGGGGGAAAGGCTATGTATCTTATATATTTCCTTCTTTTGGAGATTTACTATTCACACTATGCATTGAAGGACCAGGGAATTCTTGCAGTTAAAAAAAAAAAAGTCTATAATATATTATAATCCACCCTCATAGACACACCTAGGAACAATACTTTCCATCCTTTAATCAAATCTAGTTGACACTCAATATTAAGCATCACACAAAGTGACTCTCTTTTTTTTTAATTACCAAAATCATGTTTACTAGTGCTCCTCAGAACTGATCTTGGGAAGTACTACTCTCTATACATGTTGGAGTCTCCTTGCCTTGTGTCAATGATCTGATTCTACCTGTGTGATAAATATTAGACTCCTGGAGTCATCCTTGGATAGAGGCAAAGTCCTGGAGATGTCTGCTAGGAAACAGGTATACATACAGTGGCTTCCTGAGAAAGAGTTATGGCATTTAAAATCATTTTCTTAAATTTGATTTTAAGAACTTCCCCAAAAATCCAGACAATATATTGTCACTAGCCAACTGAGTTTTCTAGCTTGATGTAAAGATAAGCAATGTATTAGTAGAATATGAAATACAATTTATATTCTTCCTATTTCAGTTCCAGTCCAACCATTATGCCTAGCATCAAGATAGTCAATAACTCTCGTGATTAGAAATCCAAAATTACTTTTTTCATCATAGATTTATTTAAAGAAATAGTAACAAACATTGCAATACTAAGAAGGCATTTATTAAGTAATATTGTGCTAAACAAATATTATTCAAAGATATTTAGGTATAGACTACAGTTTCTATTTTAAACTCATACGTATTGTGTGTCTTACAGTCTATGGATACTGTCTCTAAAACTGCCTGTAAAATGTCTCTATGCTATTATATAATGCTGGCAGAATATTGTTTGAAATAATTTGTCATATCGCTCCACTTCATTTGAGTGTCAAACAAAACACTTTGATAGATAATTTATCAAAAATATAAGTGTCTGAAATGTTTAAGATGGATAACCATTGATTTATGGTATTTAAATGGATCAATTAAAAAAATAAGCTTTTTAAACACAAGAATCTTCAACATTATAAACTCTTGCTTATATAAGAAAGACTTTTCTCAGTATAACTCAGATGTTCCAATTTGATGGAAGCATTCTTTCCTACTAGACCTACTCAGCAGTTATCCAAACCCATTCCCTCCTTTCATTAACCCCTACTCCCCCAGTTTCAGGATTCCATGTGGAATGTTTACCTGGATGAGAAATCAGGGCTGAATGTTACCAATACCCTTGGACAGCAGCCCTGCTTTTCTGCACACCATCTCTCATTTCTTCATTCTCTCTTTACTTAGGCTATGCTTTCTTTTTAAAAATGTGTTACAAATAGGCACAGGCCTGACTTTAAATCCCAGGAGCACAGATAAAAGCACACCAGTGTGTGTAATGATCCTAATAGGAAATATAATTTCTAAGATGCCCTTGTACCTATAATTTTTTAAGAAAATAACATTTGATACTATAAAACAGAGACATTGTGTCCCCCAAGATCTTTCTGGTCGTTTTTAGAATAATATCTTGACTCTATTTTTGCTGAAAGGAAAAGCTCAGTGACATTTTCTCCAAAACCAAAGGGACATTCTGCCCTATTAAGTAAATTCAACCTTCTCCTGAGAAATAGAAAATATGCTATCAACTTTAAAACAACCATTTCTTATAACACTCCCCAAAGTCAGTCATCAGTTTTTTAAAAATGCTTGGGCCCACTTTCAGATGGAGCAGTTTGCTATATCAGAAAAGTATGTATTAAGTGAGCAGCACAGGCACGGTCAACAGCAATGTGCAGTTCTGCCATAATCATACATAACTCTCATATGGTATACAGTGTTAGGCCCTAATAATTCTAACCAAACAACACATTAACATATTAACATCTAACACCCCAAAAGAGTTATGGTAATGTCTTTATTTCACTTCAGCAAAGTTAAGCACAGAGAGGTTATAGAACTTTCCCAAGATCAAATTAAAGTATCCAAAACTAGGTAAATCAGAACTGAGATTCAAAACCAGGCAACCTTGCAAATCAATTCTCAGCTTCATGTGTCTTAAGAATAGCTAAGAATGTCAGGGAATATAAATCCAACATGCTGGTTTTGTAGAATGACTATTAGAAGTGGCAAGAATTGGGCTTTAGAACTTATAAAACAAAGTTTTTCCTCAGTTCTTTTCTTTAGCCCAGTTTAACCCAACATAATTTCCTGAAAAATCCCTAATGAGTGTTGGCAATGGAAAACTATTAAATCCACTTTCTTCAGCCTGAGGTACGCAGAAAAACGGCCTCCCAAAATGTCCATGTCTTAATCCCTGAAAACTGTGAACAGGTTACCTGACATAATAAAGGGAATAGTGCAGATGTGATTAAGAGTAAAACGTGGAAATGTGGAGACTGTCATGGATTAATCATCTGAATGGTTCAATCTAATCAAATGAATCCTTAAGAGTGGAGAGCTTTTCCTGGTTGAATGAGAGAAATGCAATGTGAGAACTAGACTAGCCATTATTGGTTTTGAAAATGGGAGAAGTGAGCCATAAAGTAAGGAATGTGGTGGCTTCTAGAACCTGGAAACAACCTTAAGCTGCAACCAGCAAGTAAACAGGATATCAGTTCTACAACCACAGTGAATAGAATGCCACTAACAACCAGAATAAGCAGAAAACAGTTATCTCCCCTAGAGTCTCTTAAAGGGATGCAGTCCTGATTATACCTTAATTTTACTCCTATGAGACCTGTACCCAACTTCTGACCTACAGAGCCGTAAGATAAATTTGTATTGCTTTAAACCATTAAGTTGTAGTACTTGTTACATCAGCAAAAGAAAACTAATATATGCACCCAGAAGCAACATTTGTAAATGTCCACATGATTTCATCTCCAGTATTTAGTAACTAGGAAATTACTTAACTCGTCTGTCTTAATTAAAGAATATTAAAAGAGTTATCACTTTATCTCCACAGTGTATCATCCTATTATCTTTCTTTCTAATTGGTGATGTCTACGATAATGACAAACACATTGGCACTAAAAGTATGCTGTTAAAATAGTTATATTTTACCTCTGTCATCACAAAATGACTACCTATATAAATTTCATTATAAGGAGTCAATTTGTTATTAAACCAAAATTTAAAGACAGATGACTTTTCATCAAAGGAAAAAAAAAATGACTGAATGGAAATGTCCTTTTGCTTTCCCTCAGGCTTCTAAGGACACAAAATTTGATGTTAGAGAGTCCATGTATAATTCTTGCAGGTGTCCTTCAGAGAAAATTAAGGAACTGTATAGTGAAAATGGAAGATTCTCTATATGGAGATAATCCCCTGCTGTTCAAAGATTAAATGCAAATTTCTCCAGGATGAGGTTGCAAATATCCTATCTATTCAAACTAAGCCAAAGTGTTAATGTGCTGTATCACTCTTACTGTATTAGAAAAGTAATCCAAACTGCAAAGGACTATTCTAACTTATTTGCAACAGTTCCGGTCAATGCTAAAAATGCATGTTGCTACAAATTAGATTTTAAACTTGTGTTACATTACCAATACAAGTTTATTTTAAGATCTACTATTCTATTTAAGAAAAAAACAAACATCCTAATTGAGAAATGACACCTAGTGTCCACATACTTTCATCAGAATGTGGTACACTGACTCTTAGATTTATAGAAGAGTTACTCTAGAAGAATATGTTTTCTCCTTTGAATATTTGTCCTTGTATAAACAGACCTAAATGGCTCCAGAGAAAAAAAACAGTGACACACTGCTTGAGAGATTTGAGGGGTGAAAGCTGGCAAAAAGCCAGGAAAGTTTTCACAAAAAAGGTGATACTCAACTGCAGTTTTGACATTGTCATGGCACTACTAGACACCTGGGAGACAAAGAGGCTAGTAACAGCAGAAGCAGAGGCAGAATTTGGAGGTTGTGGATAAGAGATGTGTGTCCGGGTGCAGTGGTTCATGCCTGTAATCCCAGCACTTTGGGAGGCCAAGGCAGGTGGATCATCTGAGGTCAGGAGTTCGCAACCAGCCTGACCAACATGGTGAAACCCCGTCTCTACTAAAAATACAAAAAAGTAGCCGTGTGTGGTGGCACGTATAATCCCAGCTACTCAGGAGGCTGAGGCAAGAGAATCACCTGAACCCAGGAGGTGAAGGTCGCAGTGAGCCAAGATAGTGCCATTGTACTCCAGCCTGAGCAACAAGAGTGAAGCTCTGACTGAAAGAAAGACAGAAAGAAAGAAAGAAAGAAAGAAAGAAAGAAAGAAAGAAAGAAAGAAAGAAAGAGAAAGAAGGAAAAACAGAAAAAGATGTGCAATTTCTTTGGTCCAGAGCAGAACAGCCCCACAGAGTAAAACAAAATAGTAAGAGGCATGCATGAGGACATTCTAGAATGTTAGTCTAAAACTTCCTATGAAGTTGAGGGTATTTTTTGTTTGTTTGTTTGTTTGCATAGTTATGGTCAACCTTTAGCAAGAATCATTACTACCATGTTCAAGTAAGCTGTACCTTCCAAAAAAAGCTTAGCCTCTCTTTGTCTATGACTAGAACTATGCTGTGAATATTCTAACAAAGACTGGGAAAGCAATTTCAGTGAGTATATTATGATGGGTTTCCTTAAGATGCGTGGCAAATATACTTGTGCCTTATAAATGGAACAGTAAATGGTTTCTTCACATCAGAAATTATAATATATGGCTATTACTCTTTTTCCTCTTTGGACTGAGTCTAACATGTTTTCAAATGACAACATTCAAAGGTTCAATTCAATTTAGGTAATCATCAGAAATGTCAGCTGCCTTTCAAAGGACCTTTGGAATCTGCCAAATTAGGCTAGAAATCATGCATGGATAGTTTTCATTATATGTGAGCTGACAGCTTCTGCTTCTGGTCAAGGAAACCACATTCCGGAAAAAAAAAAAAAAAAAAAAAAAAAAAAAAGGTGTGCTGGGGACCTTAGCTTCTTAGCTTTAGCCCTGAATAACACAGAACCAGAAAGCAGCAGAGAAATTGTTTTCCCTCATTATTAGGATTCTAACTTTTTTAAAAATAAAAATTTCAATGCATTAAATATTTGTGGTTTCCAAAAATATTAAAGTCACATGAATGTGTGATCAAATTAAATTACTATGAGCCATAGTCTCACTGATTAAAAGTTAGTTTAAAATCAAGAAATTTTGGCCTCATGAAATGAGCGGGTCTATGTTTCGAGAAAAAATTTGACATGCTGATACATACTCCATGTGGATAAATTAGTTCTTCACGAGGAGCCCAATTCATAGGAATTGGCCAATGTACCCCCTTCTTGCTGAAAATGTTGCCATCCTAGAACCAGATGGGACTGTCTAGCAGAGGTGGACTGGGTTTACTGGCACACTTTTGTGCCAGGTAGATGATATGGAAAAGATCCTGACCCCATTCTCATGGAGTTTTGAATCTGCAGTGCCTAGAACAGGGACTGAGTCAGTGTGTGTCCATTACATCAGAGCTTCTCAACCAGTGCACCATTGGAGGGTACATTGCAGGAGGCTGGGGCAGCCCAGCCCTGGTCCAGCAGCTTCCAGCTGCCAGCATCCTTCAGTTTATCCCAGTTTATCCCATGGGAATCTGATCACTTTCTGTATACCAAAATGTAAAAATGTTTAGAGCACTAAATTAAAAGAATGTATATTCCTATCAAAGAAATGTCCAAAAAACTGGTCAAAAAGAGATTGATTCATGACTTTTCACAAGAACATTGTAATGAAATAAGCCAGTTGCATAAAATTCTTAAAATAATAATGTGGACAGTGTTTTTTTAATGTTAAGATTTTTCTGGAGACTTCCTTTTCTAAAAAAAATAAATCCCCTCTCACGAGGAAAAAATGTATATCATATGCAACAAAAATATTTTAATCTGGCATCATATTAATAATAATACTACCTACTTACAGAACACAAATATATCTCACAATGTTTTCAAATATGCAGTGTGTTTTCATGAGAATACTTATTTTTCAACAAGAATCTTTAAAAATGATTGTTTTAAATGCTTTTGCTTTCTGCTTTTCAAGGTAACTTACTTTCCAGGTCTAAATATAATACTTCATCACTTTAAATAAAAGTATTATAGAAAGATTTAATAGGTTTAAATTTACTGTAAAATAGTTTCCCGACACATTGAATGCTTAGCCACAGGATTTGTGGCATCTAGGCAGCGATTGTTTAATCAAGCATGGCTACTTGTAATCTCTAATTCCAGGTCAACCTTGTCTAAAAGAAAGTTCAAAGAAGTACCCTGTGAAGCACCAAAACCCTAAATGTTAAAGTAGTTAAAATCCTAAATTCAATAAAAGAAGATGAAAGCACCCACTAGAGCTTTTGGCAAGTGAGTATAATTTCAATGGGCTTTAGATATATTTAGAGAGCAAAAATGGACATTTGTTTTTTAGAAGTGGAAAAGTCAAAATGTTAATTAAGGCAGGTTTAGCTACGAAAAAAAATTAAATATTCCGTAAGAACAAAATGTGGATACACCATCTTGGCCAATAAGATTACACACAGACGTGAAAAAACTGCAGAAATCTCAGGCATGTCAAGAGCCATACTATTAATTGGCATTTGGTATCATCTGGCCATAATTTTCAAAAGCAGTTATACCATTAAATGCACATGAGAGATAACAAGCTTTGTATTCAATAAATGACCTCAAGAGAGGTGGAAATTTATGAACATATGCTTATGCCTCACCAAGTTTTTCATACCCTTTACAATTACATAGTTTGTAATATTGATGATGATATTAAAATTATGTACACAAGGAAAAAACAGACACACAGAATTTGTTCATAAATTCCTATGCAATGGCTTGATTACTGACAGTTACATATCTGCAGCTTAATAAGCATGTCATTTTTATTTATATTCTTAACTTTGCCTAAGCATAAAGCTGTGGCATTCCTTTTAGAATTGTTTAACAATTAATCCAATGATTCAACTAAACAAAATGAGACTTTTTTGCTGTGGTGTACTTAAGTTAGACAACTAACTTCACTCTGTTTAGAAAGCCTCCCAAAGAATTCAGAAATAATAATATGTACTCTGAATGTGTCCTTTAGTATTATTTGTCTTGATTCGTCTTTATCTAGGAAAATCATATTTTTTTCTTGCCTAATTAAAACAATTTGAAGAGATTTAAAACTCTTAATATCTTAATATTTAGATAAAAATGTAGAGCTAGAAATGAAAAGCCTTAATGCAATAATCCAAGATATATAAAATAGAAACTACAGAACATAGCTTACATTCTCCTTTAAATTCTATGTTTTTTTTCTAAATTAAGCTTGTATTCACACACAAATGTATACCTGCACATATACCAAATACACATGATGTAATATTATTTTAATTTTTTCAACAAAAAAATTTTGAGTATTTACTATGTGCCATGTATTATTTTGTAGGTACAATAGATATAAAAAATGTTTATTTCAGATAATTACTGGTTGTTCAACTAAATTACTACTCTGCTTTTTAGAATTTGATTTTCAGAACAGCTCTCACTAATGTACTCCATTGCCCTTCTCTCCTCACTCCCTAAATCCAAGTAGCTTCCTGGACAAACAATATTCAGCCAAGCAAGTTTGAATATAAATTATCCCAAGGAAAATATTCCTCCTTAAATTGAAAAATGTGTCAATACCTAGCTCTGGATTCTACTTAAGCTTTCTGGGTCCTAGGACTTCATAAGATTTTTTTCTTATTATGTCAGGGCCATATGTCACCAAGATTATAATGTTAGTGAAGTTTTCCATTAGTGTCTTCTTACATGCACATATTCCTTTTAGCATCCTTCTCTCTTTAAAAAAAAAATAAAATTTAAAAAAAAAAAAAATCTGTCCCAAATCCTGCTAATGTCCAACAACCTAAAGGTATCCAAGACCCCCAGGACCTGCCCTATATTAGAAACTTTTCATGTTCCAGATCAAGTTCATGAATCAAACATGCCATATTATTTCCTCTTTGAAATAACATGAGCATATGAAGGGCCTGCTCTGTGTCAGAAACTGTTCTGTGTCAGGCCCAGCACCAACTCCCTTAGGGAACATTTTCTCTGATGACCAGCAGCCAGCTTATTTGATAAGCCACATTAATGTGTTACTGGATCCTAGTGGGATAATGGATTACTTTTCACAGCAATAGATTAAATGTTAACAGGAGCTTTTCGGAGCAAGTGCATTTGCCTGTAGAAATTCATTTACAGATGTGAAAATTGAAACCCAAACGTATTAGGTGATCTCTTTAAAATCTTACATCTGGTTCCTTGAAAAACCAACCTTTAAGTTCCAATTTTCTTGTACCATAGCCTTTTCAGTTTTTAACTCTCAGTTCTGGATAAACCACTAACTGTTTAATTCAATTATATATGGAGCAGAACTTGTACTTACGGAACTGTAATTCTGGTTCTGATGACATCTACCATTAGAGAAACTATAGTACAATCAGATCACATCCAGCCACAAAACAAGTTTTCTCATTGAGTCATAAATACCATTCTTTTCTCTCCTACTCAATGTGATTACTAAATTTGTAACGTATTTATAGGCCCAATATTAATTTGGTTTTATGTCATGTTCATATGACGCTTCCCAAATCAAACTGTTATCTACCTATATTGCCCGAGCAAATGGACCACTAAATACAAATACAGAAAAATTACTGAACACTCAGTTTATAAGGACTCCTCCAAATATCCACATTTTATTAAAATTAACTTGGAAAGTATAAATCCAACCTAGGTCTAATTATTTTATGGCATGGTTCCTATAACACCATTATAATAATATAGCCTGGTCCATGGCATTCTAGACGCAGAGTGATAGGAACAATTCAGCAAAGATTTGAGGCAATTAGAAAATAAGTTTAAAAAAGCTTATCTTCCCACTCCCAACCCCAATATCCTCAGAAGGATTTCTCCCTCTTCCCACTCTAGTCACTTAAGAAGCATTGTTTTGAATTATGGTGCTTGCTTGGAGAGAGAAGACTCAACATGTAACATATTGCTAAACTCATAAGAAAAAAAATAGAACCAACATTTCAAAACACATTAACCAGTTTTAATTTCTTATCTTTTACATACACAAAATGCTGATAGCAAAAACAAATTAGTCCCACTCTGTCAGAAAGCCACTGCCTCAGCCTGCCACACCTCACCAATCCCCATGCCCCACTATACATACAGACTCCCCAAAACAATAGTTTTATTCCTGTTATAATTGCAACCAGTAGATAAAATGTAGAAGACATTTATGAATTATCAAATCTTAAAAATTATTTTAAACTGCAGTTAAAATGCAGGATTTTGCTTTTTAAAACATTAAAGAAACAACACTGCTAAAGGTAATACATTGCTGCACACAAAATTGGTGAATGTTTGAGTTTGTGAATTTTGCAAATGTTCATGGAAAATGTCTGAAAGTCTTGAAAATCTAGCAGACTTATACCAATAAGCTTAAGTTCATTCTCTTAGCCGACCACTGAAACCAATGCTCATGTAATCTTCACAGGCTCTGCCCCAGTGAGGTTTATGCCTCATTGAAGCAAAAAACAACTTTATAGTTTCCCACAGAGAAAGCTATTGGAACTGTTCTCTAACACTGCAATATATAGAGCAGAATTCAGTAAAAGCTAATGGATTGAACTGACCAAAGATTTAGTTTTAGAAATAAAAAAGATCTCAGTGTAGGACAAGCAGTCTCATGGCTGGACCTATTGCTATAACCAGTTGATCTCTTACATTGCAATCTGAACATTTAACTGAAGGGCTTAAAACAGCACCAGTGATTTAAGATCACCAAACTGGCTTCCTGGGTTCTTCCCCTGATGGGAAGGTTTGTCTGTCTATACTCACGTGAGGAGTAGGAGTGAGTATTTGTCTATACTCATGTGAGGAGTAGTAGTGACACAGTGGCAATCCTCACTGGTGTCTGTCTCATAAATTTATATTGAATTGATCAGATTGATTTTAAAATCATCCATGCCATAAATCACAGATCGTTCTACTATCACTAGAATCTATTATTATAAACAAATACCTTTTGGAATTCTGGAATTTAAAAATTCTGAATAGTTTCTTTGTCTTGAAGGAAGGTAAAAAGAATAAACTTGTTTTACACAAAATCAGATGCTCCAAATTGTCAGTTGGTAATGCCATCAATCAAAGAAAACTAAGGAGGAAGAAAAAGAAAAGAGGAAAGGGAGGAGGCAGCAGGAACATCTGTCTTCTTCCTTCCATCTATGGTAGGAATAACTCAATTGTCTCCCTTCTTCAAAGGGTGTGAATTAAGCTTCACCTTCTTTACTCCTTTGTTTCATGTAATGATTCTTGGTGGTTAGCTTTTCTTGGTTATTCCCTTTTTTATATCCTATGCTTTGTTCAAACAATTGGGAATCCTCAAAGTCTGTTATTGGACATTAAGAATTTCATATAACATTTAACAATTGTACATTTTGAAGAAACATGACAATGAAGCAAGCAGTAAAAATAATATAAAAATATATCATGTATGTGATAAAAGGGTACTTACAAAATCAAAGTACAGATATAAAGCACATGGAATCAGATAGTCTACATACTTCACAACATTACATACTGAGGGGTCATTTCCAATTGACATTTCAAGAAAAGGATTCATATTGCCGTAGTGACTGAAAAATCACAAATAAGTTAAACATTTAAATGTATCACTACTAATAAGGCTGTGGAAACTTTTCCTTATTAAACTAGGTTAACACTATCAATTTAAAGTGTATTTCTGACAGTTCAAGCACATTCTTTGGCCATGTAACACGTTTGCAAATCTTAAATGGCTTCACATTTCTCTAAACTGTAATAAGAGCATAACATGAATATTTAAGCAGCTTAGCTTTGATTTAAATATATTTGTTCAGGATATGCTGGCAGCAACCCAAAATGTAGTGTAATACCCTCAAAGCTGGCAATTCCAAACTCATTTAAGAAAGAAGATAATATGGGCTGGCAGCATTAAAGCAAATAAAGTCAATTAATTTTTTTCTTAATTTGTTTCTTCTAGCTTGAAATTGCCAGGGATGGATAAATCTGAAGATAAATAAAAAAAGAAATTACTGGGAAGGGAACAGAAACAAAAAAAGGATGGGAAGTCTAAAGCTGCTATTTCTTATTCTGATCTTAATAGCAAGTTACAGTTGAATAATAACATTATCTATTGGAGGTCACTGAAATGTAGGGAGGGAATTCCATTTTGAAAACTTTAATATGTAGAAAGTCAGTACATCATTTTCACAAGCAATATCCTTAGCAGAAATGATTTTTTTAGAACTATCATGCTACAGAAAACTGCATTTTTATAGTAACTGAAAGATGCAAACTTATTGAAACAAATGAAACTGCCATTTGCTTTTATTGCCATTAATCACATGGCTTGAATTTTGATGACTTGTAGAGGCTGAGACTATTAAATGGTGGAATATTTCTACGGACAACAACCAGATAGTATTCTCAATGCTTCACAACTCTCTCTTTAACCCATTTTGGTATACTTTAGAAATGTAATACTGTCGTTGTTGGAGCTTTTTTTTTAAACATGAGATAGCAATAAAGAAACACATTGAGATTGAATACTCCTAACTTACTCTCCACTAAAAACAGACTTTGCATTATTGAGTTTTTGCTTAAAGGCACTTCAATTTTTGATGCCTAAAACGGACTTAAGCATTGAGCAAACATATCTTTGTATGTATCATTGCCACCTTTTTAGGAAAAGAAAATATCATAGTGTCAAGTAGTTCTGGAGGAACTTGAAAGCTATGTCTTATTTGGTATTTTGAAAGCAATAGTTCTCAACCCTGGCTACACACTGGAGAACTTCTTTTTAAAAAATGAAGAAAAAGTATTTCATACACTGCAAGCACAGAGCAATTAAACAGCAATGTATCTGGGTGAAATTTCAGGCACTATTATTTTTTTAAAGTTTCCCCATGATATTAATATGCAGCCAAGCTTGAGAAGCATTGGGTAAGTTATTCTTAAAGTTTTATTAGGGTTTTTACTATTGCTACATAAAGGACTCTAGTCTTTAATTAAATCAGGGCACCATACTATGCTGATTATCAATACTATAGCCATGTTTCTTGAAGAAAGTGTTTAACATATGGAGATCCATATGCTTCTCTTGGATACCCATATGTTCTGCTTCTATGTATGTTATTGAAAATACTATTTTAGCCTTTGTGTCACATTCATAAGAAACATGTCCTCCATGCTTTGTGAATTGATTAATAGAAAGGTATTAAATATATATAGCAGGATTTTAGATTAATAAAAATATTTCAAGCCATAATGAAAGGAAAGGTATTTAGTGAGATAAAGTATTGGCTGTTAGTTTGAGTACTAGTGAATACCTTTTTACACTTGAATAGGTGTGAATATACCTTAATGTTGGATATCCAAAGTGTCTCCACAGGAAGGTAAAATAACATAAAATAAGTAGCACAAAATCAAGTCTCTAACTTTCACTACAATAGTGATGAAAAGGAAACTGACTTTGGCTGGCACATCCTCTGGCCAGTCACATTAAATATATTATTTCATCTTTCTTAAAAAACAAAACAAAACTGAGAGGTACTTGGCACACCTCTCAGAGATAAATAATGGGCTCTCAGAAAAGTTAATAATGTAACCAGTTTCACACAAAAATTAAATTTAAAAATGGGGTGCAAATCCAGATTTTATCTTTTACTTTTTTCTACCATTCCATGCTGTCTTCATGAAAGATGGCTTTGGCATGGTTAATTTCCATAAGACAACAGAAACAAATATCTTGAAATAAATTCCACATAATTAGCCTAGTTTTATTCAACCAATTAATTGACTGCCTAATATAATCAATGACTGTTGCTAGTAGCTATGAAAAACATAAGAATAATCATCATACAGTCCATGCCTTTGAAGATATTAAATAAAAATTATAATTGCTAATAGAATGTTAAGAGCTATAAGAGAGGTATTAAGCAAGGAGTACTGTATAGTAGTTCAGAGGGAAGAGAAACTAATTTCCACATCAGAAATCAAGGAGACTATAGGATGAGAATTGAGCTCAAACAAAAAGATTAAGGAGAATTTCCACAGGATAAGGGGTTTGAGGAGACAGTACAATGATTAAAAAGGGGGAAGAGATATATCCAAGATGGCAGAATAGTAACAGTTCTGGGGTGCAGTTCCCAGTGAGAACGCAAAGGGTGAGTGACCACCTCATTTCCAAATGAGTTTTTACTGCCCACAGACCAGGAGATTACCAGGCGGAAAAGCACCATGAGTCTCCAGCATGGCTGTTTCAGCTGGCACAGCAGGTCTCCACATGAAAACTCACACAAATCTGGGCGGCTATTTGAACTGGCACCTGGAACGCCTGGGAGACAGAGTTGCCCTTTTGACTGAAAGAAAGGGAACTGAAACAGAGAGCCAGGTGATCTAGCTCAGCGGGTCCCACCCCCACAAATGCCAGCAATCTGAAATGCTCTGGATTAAGAGTTCCACAGCAAACACAGCTGGACATGGGACAGTCCAGCTCTGCAGGGGGAAGGGCATCCACCATTAATGAGGCAGTCCACCACTACCCAGGCAGTCCACCATTACTGAAGCAGTCCACAATTACCAAGGCAGTCTGCCATTACCAAGGCAATCCACCATTCCCGAGGCAGTCTGCCATTACAGAGGCAGTCTGCCATTACTGAGGCAGTTCTAACTATACCTCTATAAACAAAACCTCAAGGAAGTTCACACAACAACTGGGCAGAGACCACAGCAGCTCAGCAATGCTTCTGCTGGCAGACTGTGACTAGGCTATCACCTTGCTGGGCAGGACATCTCTGAAACAAGGCAGCAGCACATCAGGAGCTTATAAATAAAGCCCCACCTTCTGAGAACAGAGCACCGGGGAAGAAAAGGTGGTTATGAGTTACACTGCAGCAGACTTAAAACATAGCAGCCCAGCAGCTCTGAACAGAACAGAGCTCACAGCTTAGCACTTGAGCTCCTATAAGGGACAGACTGTCTCCTCAAGCAGCTCCCTGACCCCTGTACATCCAAAGAGACACCTCAAAGGACAGCTCAGGCTGACATCTGGCAGGTATCCTTCTGGGATAAATATAACAGAAGAAAAAACTGGTAGCAACCCTTACTATTCTGCAGCTCCCATGGGTGATCCTCAGGCAAGCAGGGTCTGGAGTGGGCCTCCAGCAGTTGTATAGCAGAGGGGCCTAACTGTTAGATGGGGAACTGGAAAAACAGAAAGAAATAACAGAAAGAAATAACTTCATCATTAACAAGAAGGACATCCACTCAGAGACTCCATACGAAAGTCACCAACTACAAGGACCACAGGTAGATAAATCCACAAAGATGGGAAGAAACGAGTGCAAAAAGGATGAAAACACCCAAAACCAGAACGCATCTCCTCCTCCAAGGAATCACAACTCCTCACCAGCAAGGGAACAAGGCCGGATGGAGAATGAGTCTCACGAATTGAAAGAAAAAGGATTCAGAAAGTGGGTAATAACAAAATTCTCTGAGCTAAAAGAACATGTTCTAACCAAATGTAAAGAAACTAAGAACCTTGAAAAAAAGGTTTGATGAAATGCTATCAAGAATAAATAGCTTAGAGAAGAACATAAATGAATTGATGGAGCTGAAAAACAGAACGGAAGAACTTCATGAAGCATACACAAGTTTCAATAGCCAAATCGACCAAGTAGAAGAAAGGATATCAGAGATTGAAGATCAACTCAATGAAATAAAATGAGAAGGCAAGATTAGAGAAAAAAGAGTACAAAGAAATGAACAAAGCTTCCAAGAAATATGGGATTATGTGAAAAGACATAATCTACATTTGATAAGTGTACCCAAATGTGACAGACAGAATGAACCCAAACTGAAAACAATCTTCAGGATATTATCCAGAAGAACGTCCTCAACCTAGCAAGGCAGGCCACCATACAAGTCCAGAAAATATAGAGAGCACCACAAAGATATTCCTCAAGAAGAGCAACCTCAAGGCATATAATTATCTGATTCTTCAGGGTTGAAATGAAGGTAAAAATGCTAAAGGCAGCCAGAGAGAAAGGTTGGGCTACCCACAAAGGGAATTCCATCAGACTCACAGCAGACCTCTCAGCAGAAACCCTACAAGCCAGAAGAGAGTGGGGGCCAATATTCAACATCCTTAAAGAAAATAACTTGCAACCTAGAATTTCATATAAAGCCAAACTAAGCTTCATAAACGAAGGAGAAATAAAATCCTTCCAAACAAGCAATTGTTCAGAGATTTCATCACCACCAGGCTTCCTTACAAGAGCTCCTGAAAGAAGCACTAAAGATAGAAAGGAACAACCAGTACCAGCCACTCCAAAAACATACCAAATTGTAAAAAGCATAGACACAATGAAGAAACTACATCAACTAATGGGCTAAACAACCAGCTAGCATCAAAACGGAGGGATCAGATTCACACATAACAATATTAACCTTAAATGTAAATGGGCTAAATGATCCAATCAAAAGACACAGACTGGCAAATTGGATAAAAAGTCAAAACCCGCTGGTGTGCTCTATCCAGGAAACCCATCTCACGTGCAAGGATACACAAAGGCTTAAAATAAAGGGATGGAGGAAGATTTACCAAGCAAATGGAGAGAAAAAAAAAAAAAAAAAAGAAAGCAGGAGTTGCAATCCTAGACTCTGATAAAATAGACTTTAAACCAACAAAGATCAAAAGAGACAAAGAAGGGCATCACATAATGGTAAAAGGATCAATGCAACAAGAAGAGCTAATGATCCTTAATATTTATGCACCCAATACAGGAGCACCCAGATACATACAGCAAGTTCTTAATGACCTACAAAGAGATTTAGACTCCCACACAATAATAGTGGGAGACTTCAACACTCCACTGTCAATATTAGACAGATCAGTGGCACAGAAAATTAACAAGGACATCCAGCACTTGAACTCAGATCTGGACTAAGCAAACCTAAAAGATATTTACAGAACTCTCCACCCTAAATCCACAGAATATACATTCTTGGCACCACATCACACCTCCTCTAAAACTGACCACATAATTGAAAGTAAATCAGTCCTCAGCAAATGGAAAACAATGGAAATCATAACAAAGAGTATCATAGACCACAGTGCAATCAAATAAGAACTCAGGACTAAGAAACTAACTCAGAACCATACAACTTCATGGGAACTGAACAAATGGCTCTTGAATGTTGACTGGATAAACAATGAAATGAAGGCAGAAATAAAAGTGTTCTTCAAAACCAACAAGAACGAAGACAGAACATAGCAGAATCTCTGGGACACATTTAAAGCAGCATCTAGAGGAAAATTTATAGCAATAAATGCCCACTTGAGAAGCAAGGGAAGATCTAAAATCGACACCCTACATCAAAATTGAAAGAGCTAGAGGAGCAAGATCAAAAAAAAACTCAAAAGCAAGCAGAGGACAAGAAATAACTAAGATCAGAGCAGCACTGAAGGAGATAGAGACACAAAACACCCCTCAAAAAATCAATAAAATCAGGAGCTGCTTTTTTGAAAAGATCAACAAAATAGACTGCTAGCAGGATTAATAAAAAAGAAAAGAGAGAAGAATCAAACAGATGCAATAAAAAATGATAAAGGGGATATCACCATTGATTCTACAGAAATATAAACTACTATCAGAGATTACTATAAACAACTCTATGCACATAAACCAGTAAACCTGGAAGAAATGGATAAATTCCTGGACACTTGCACCATTCCAAGCCTAAAACAGGAAGAAATTGAAACTCTAAATAGACCAATCATAAGGGCCGAAGTTGAGTCAGTAATTAATAGTCTACCAACTAAAAAAAGCCCAGGTCCAAATGGGTTCACAGCCGAATTTTACCAGACACAGAAAGAGGAGATGGTACCACTCCTTCTGAAACTATTCCAAACAATCCAAAAAGAGGGTCCCTCCCAAATCATTTTATGAGACCAATATCATCCTGATACCGAAACCCAGCAGAGAGTCAACAAAAAAAGAAAACTTCAGACCAATATCCATGATGAACATAGATGCAATAATCTTCAATAAAATACTGGCAAACCAATTGCAACAGCACATCAAAAAGCTTATCCATCATGATCAAGTAGGCTTCATCCCGGGGATGCAAGGCTGGTTCAACATATACAAGTCTATAAATGTAATCCACATGATTATCTCAATAAATGCAGATAAGACCTTCTATAAAATTCAACAGCATTTTATGCTAAAGATTCTCAATGAACTAGGTATCGATGGAATGTAGCTCAAAATAATAAAAGCTATTTATGACAAATCCACAGCTAATATCATACTGAATGGGCAAAAACTGGAAGCATTCCCTTTGAAACCTGACACTAGACAAGGATGCCCTCTCTCACCATTCCTATTCAATATAGTATTGAAGTTCCAGCCAGAACAATCAAGCAAGAAAAAAAAAAATAAAGCGTATTCAATTAGGAAAAAAGGAAGCCAAATTGTCTATACTTGCAGATGACATGATTGTATATTTAGAAGACCCTTTCATCTCAGCCCATGATCTCCTGTAACTGATAAGCAACTTCAGCAAAGTATCAGAACACAAAATCAATGTGCAGAAATCACAAGCATTCCTATATACCAATAACAGACTTAAAGAGAGCCAAATCAAGAACCAATTGCCATTCACAATTGCTACAAAGAGAATAAAATACCTAGGAATACAACTAACAAAGGATGTAAAGGACTCTTCAAGGAGAACTACAAACCACTGCCCAATGAAATAAGGGAGGACACAAACAGATGGAAAAACATTCCATGCTCATGGTTAGGAAGACTCAATATTGTGAAAATGGCCATACTGCCCAAAGTAATTTATAGATTCAATGCTATTCCCATCAAGCTACCAATGACCCTCTTCACAGAACTGGAAAAAACCACCTTAAACTTAATATGGAACCAAAAGAGAGCCTGCATAGCCAAGTATATTCTAAGCAAAAAAAAAAAAAAAAAACAAAGCTGGAGGCATCACACTTCAAACTATACTACAAGGCTAGTAATCAAAACATCATGGTACTGGTACCAAAACAGAGATATCGACCAATGGAACAGAACAGAGGCCTTGGAGGCAATGCCACACATCTACAACCATCTGATCTTTGACAAACTTGACAAAAACAAGCAATGGGGAAAGCATTGCCTGTTTAATAAATGGTGTTGGGAAAACTGGCTAGCCATGTACAGAAAGCAGAAACTGAACCCCTTCCTGATACCTTACACTAAAATTAACTCCAGATGGATTAAAGACTTAAACATAACACCTAACACCATAAAAACCCTAGAAGAAAACCTGGGCAAAACCATTCAGGACATAGGCATAGGCAAGGACTTCATGACTAAAACACCAAAAGCATTGACAACAAAAGCCAAAATTGACAAATGGGATCTAATTAAACTCCACAGCTTCTGCACAGCAAAAGAAACAATCATTAGAGTGAACTGGAATCAACAAAATGGTAAAAAAATTTTTGCAATCCACCCATCTAACAAAGAGCTAATATCCAGAATCTACAAAGAACTAAAACAGATTCACAACAAACAAACAAACAAACCCATTCAAAAGTGGGCAAAGTATATGAACAGACACTTTTCAAAAGAAGACATATATGAGGCCAACAAACATATGAAAAAATGCTCATCATCACTGGTCATTAGAGAAATGCAAATCAAAACCACATTATAATACCATCTCATGCCAGCTAGAACGGCAATCATTGAAAAATCTGGAGACAACAGATGCTGGAGAGGATGTGGAGAAATAGGGACACTTCTACACTGTTGGTGGGAGTGTAAATTAGTTCAACCATTGTGGAAGACAGTGTGGCAATTCCTCAAGGACCTAGAAATAGAAATTCCATTTGACCCAGTAATTCCATTACTGGGTATACATCCAAAGGATTTTAAATCATTCTATAATAAAGACACATGCACATGTATGTTCACTGTGGCATTGTTTACAATAGCAAAGACCTGGAAGCAACCCAAATGCCCATTGATGATAGATTGGACAAGGAAAATATGGCACATATACACCATGGAATACTATGCAGCTGTAAAAAATGATGAGTTTGTGTCTTTTGTGGGCACATGGATGAATCTGGAAACCATCACTCTCAGCAAATGGACACAAGAACAGAAAATCAAACACCGCAAGTTCTCACTCATAGGCGGGTGTTGAACAATGAGAACACATGGACACAGAGAGGATAGCATCAAACACTGGGGTGTGTTGGGGGGGACCAGGAGAAGAACAAAGGTGGGTAGGGAGTTGGGGAGGGATAACATGGGGAGAAATGCCAGATATTGGAGACGGGGATGGAGGCAGCAAACCTCATTGCCATGTATGTACCTATGCAGCAATCCTACATGTTCTACACATGTACCCCAGAACCTAAAGTGCAATAAACATATATACATATATATATATATTTAAAAAGGAGAAAGAATGATTTAGAGACTGCTAAGCAGTGAAATCTTGCTGAAGTATAGACACATGAAAAAATAGAGTGGGAAAATAGATTCAAACATTGTCATGGAATCAAAATCAAAAGACCAGAAAGTTATGTTAAAGTTTATCAAATAGGATCATCCAGTTTTACCCTGAGGAAACGGAAGCCTAGGGGTGTTTAAGATTTCACCAGTATCACACCAGTAATAACTGGCAGAGCTAATCACATACACAAAATAATCTCTACTCTCCTCCCTCAGTTCCTTCCCCTACCATTTCTTCCTCTCTCCCACCCTTTTCCTTCTTTTCTTTACTTGTCTATTTTATTTCTTTTTTCTTTAATTTCATTTTTCTTTCTTTGGGGGATTGGAAGGGTATTTTTGCCACACCATATCAAAGTACATCAAATAACATGATTAAAAGGTTGGACTAAATTAGGTAGGCAACAGGAAACACTGAGTAGTTTCTGCCACACTCAAAGGGATCACTTACTTGCAAAATACATGTTCTCTGGTGTATATTAGCTATTAAGCAAGTTGGGGTCTGGACCAAAAGTTCTAAAGCTGATACTAAAATTGTGCCTAGCACAGAATCACATGCTTGAGGAGGTTTTGAAATTTCAAAATTTCTGACATGTTCAGTGACTTTCAATCCGCCATATTTCTTGAACTCCAGGGATTCAATAACTTAGCGACAAAGAGATCAATGTTACGATAACATAGTAGAATATTGTAATAACATTCATTCCTCAACTTGTTGTGGATTCATTTAAAGACTCTGTGATGGCTCTTGTCTTGTTTATATTCACTCTCTATTATTAAATCTATTATTACTAGAACAAAATTTCAAGCCATCTGGATGTGATATGTGATTTATGACTGATTTCCTTGATTTCTCTTGCTGTCTATGATAGAAGGCTTAGAACTATTAACCTTGAGGGCAGTTACCTAATTTTTCTGAATTGCGGAATGACTTTCAACAGACTCAGTAATATTTTGGAGTCAACTAGTCAACATATTGATTAACAAACTTACTAGAACAATTTATAAGGAACAAAAAATGAACAAAGAGTGAATAAGTCATGATGATCTCTAATTTTCTTTAGCTATTGCCAAATTAGAGAATTTTCCCATTTTCCAGCTTTTTCCCAGTGTTTTGTCTTTGAATTAATAGTCTCTGTACTCCAAGAAAATCAAGTACAAAGTCTCCCTATCAAATATTTCTCCCTTTATGTGATGAAATATCAAAGGCATCTGAAATATTTGGAAGGTAGTATTTGATTAACAAATAGATTCAAAGCATTCTGCCATTAAAACCAAGTTATATAGATTTTTTAACACAATTTCAAATAATACTATGCAGAATACTCTGAGGACACAGAGACACAAGGGAGAATCTGAATAAACAGGACTTGCCAAATTCCACCAGTTTATTATCATTAGATCATACTCCCTTTGTCCAATCATAATTCACAACTACTCACTTCTTCATCAAACCTAAGCATGAAAGTACATGAGTTTACTTGTTTCCTTGGGTCTTCATTTCCAAAGCATTCCATGTTGTGTAGAATTTATATTAAATAAATTAGCATGCTTTTCTTATCTTAATCTGTCTTTTGTTACAGGTGTCTCATCCTATGTTATCCATACTGCTGAGTGTTTCACATTGCTCTGGCTTTCAGGACGCCTAGAGCTAAATGATGTTTTGTGTTGATTTCAATTATAAAGTAATACATTTGTTTTTTAAAAATAAAAAAAAAATTAGAATAATATGAAATAAAGAGATAAAATCACTTTATATTCTTACAAATGAGAGAGATACTTGTTAATATTTTGGCAATCAAATAACTATTTTATTTTAGTTACTGAGATTTATTTGATTACAAATGAGGTTAATATTATGGTAAATCAATATCATTCTTATTTCCTAAGAGAATTTGAATTTCTTCATATGTGAATTGTTTCTCTTCATGTCTTTTGACAGTTTTCTTTACTAATATTTAAAGATTTTCCTTATAAAGTCATATGAAAACTAAACATAGGGCTAATGGATCTATTTCTTTCCGATATATTCTCTGTTTTATTTTTATCTTTTAATGGTGTTCAAATATCTCATGCACAATAATTTAATGAGCTAGTCTTCTTTTCATTACTAAATGGATGATGTAAAGTTTCTCATATGTTAATTTTTTTCTAAAACTTAGGGCCCCCTGAGATTATAAAAGACTTTCTAGCCATATTCTTCTCCCCAAGTCCAAGCTACGGATTTTAGTTCTAATGCTTGTTTTTTAAATTAATGTGTTTCTGTTTTTGGAGGAAACATAGTGTGTATGCTCCCTTCTCTCAGGCTATATCTGTGACTTCTATCCAATCTTTCTGTTGCTCTCTATAGAACCCACTTCTTTCCTTTCCGTCCGTCTCATGCTTCAAAATGGTTCATCAACAAGAAATATCATTTTTGTTAGAACTGCATCTATATGACTAAATTATATGTTGAAAGTATTTCTTTAATACATAAATTTTGTGTCCAATCATATGATTATATAAATAAAGAAACTGAGGACCAGAAAATTAAAGTGACTTTTCCTACAATCATTTTGTTGCCCACTAACTTATTGTTAGTACAAATTTGGGAAAATAATTTGTTATGCAGTTTGATTGACTAAATATTGTTGATATTTAGTTTTTTTTTTCCACAAATAACTTCTTACACTGTGTTCCAGATCTCAGATTTAAATGTACTTGCAAGATATATTTATCAACTTATTTTGGTGCTCAGATATATGCTCAGTCTAATGTTTGAAATCAAAAGTATATTCAACAAATATCTTAACATATGTATAGTATATGGATTTTTGAAATAAAGAAATCACTATCCAAATTCTTGTTAAGAAATTTGAGGAAAACCTATGAAAAACATAAAAAACAATACAATATGCCATATTAGGTAGACTAATGCTAAAAGAGTACATATTATGAAAGGATCCATACCTCTAATAAATCACAAATTCAATGAGCCAATGCTTGATCTGTCTGCCTACATGTTAATTTAAGCCTGAAGTATAGCATATAAAGTAATGCTCACATTATGGTCATGCTCATACTCTGTGCTAGATGATTGATTTCACTTCTAGGAGGACATTTTTAATTGGGACAATGACAAGAGAGTCAGGGAAGGAGATAGGGTAAGAAAAGATATGGTAACTACACTATAGAATGGCTTAAGTTAAAAATCTTAAGTATAGCTGTTCACATGAAATTGACATCAGTTCTATTTGGCCAAATGTCAATTTAGGGAATTAGGAAAGGATTTTCTAACAATATGAATTGCCTCCAAAAACAATGGACTTTGAAGTACATTAATGTCTCATCGATAGTTCAAGATGGTCATAAAGTCAATCTGTGAGAGATATTGTAGCGATGTCAGAACTGAACTACATGGCAGCTAAATTACTTCTAATGTTCCCTGACATACATAGAAATCTGCAGATTTCCCAAGATCAGTAAAGTTTACATTTATACATATGCCATCAATATTCTAATATAATAGGTAACCAATAACTGGCTGATTACAGCTTCCCAATTATCTGTTTAAAGTATTTATAATCAAAATTCCTAAGAGAACTATTGTTCTAAATATATCAAGAAAGTAAACATAGAGCTCTCTATTTTTTAAACCAATGTTATCTAAAGGGCAAATAGGTAGACATAGAATTACTGGGTCAGATTCTATTAAATACTGAGAAGAAATCAAATTTATAACTTAAGGTCCCATGGAAATTTGCGGAGAGGAGCAAAACTTCCTAGGAGAACATGTTTATAAACCTTAGATACCTTTTTCCAACAATTTATCTCCAGCTCTCTAAGATTCTGCTTCTCTCTTGGCCTTTTCCCACAGCAATGAAATATTAATACTTTAGAAAGCTATTCTTATTAAAGTAAAGGTTTATATCCTTCAACCGTGTTGAGGAAAGAAAAAAAAAAGTAAAGGGCCACTGTAGTATAGATATATATCAAGTACTTTCCACACTCAATATGTCATAGTCAAAAGCAAAAAGAAAGGGTGATAGATGTGGGTCTACTAAGGCATAGGTGATATTTCCATAAATTCCCTCACAAAAGAATACAATAAAGCCATGTGTATAGAGTGTTTTGAAAATTGTTTTAACATTTGATCCAATTGTCCTCAGGGCACAGGATTTTTAAGGGCAATGTTGAAAATATATAGTTAATTTGAATGAAGTAATTTTTTCAAACAGGTGATGATAAAAGTGACCTATCAATATGTTTTTCTTTTCCGGGACTTGTTCAGAAATATGTCTTACTAGCAAGAACTTTATTATCTGATATAATCAATGTATTTTACTAGATGACAATCTTATGCTACTAAAACCATAAGGTTCTTAGTGTATAAAAAAATTATCACTGAAGAGGAGAGGAATCAATGCCACTTTATTCTTTGTAATAAAAAATATCATTTTATTATCCTGTGTAATAAGGAGTGTATTCTTTATAATGAAGTATAATGATGAACTGATGAAATGCATAGATAAAAAGAATGAAAATTTCATAAAAATCCTATGAATAACTCATAAACTCACTCAAACCTTTACTATCAGGAGCATACTTCTAAATTTGCAAAATTAATCATTCAGTTTAATTTGGTCCATGACAAATTTATTCTGCTCAAATAAATACAGAGTGTTGGATGAAGTACTACCTGGGATACCAGGACCACAGAATCTTAAATAGTCAGAATTATTGAAAAATAAAGATTTCTAGTCATCAAGACCAACAGAAACTTGCCAGATGCTGAGTGGATAGAGGTAACACACAAGAAAATAGTATTTAAGCTAAGCCTTAAAGGTTGAGAAGGGATATCACAGGCAGAGATCAGAATGAATAAGACACAGAGGTGATAAAGCATGAGATGTGCCCATGGAATGATTACAATATTAGGACCATATAGAAGTAAAACCGTATCTTCACACACATTATCTCACTAAGTTCTTTCAATGTCCATTAATGTAAACAAGGCAAGTATTTTGGCCTCATTCATAGGTAAAAAGTCACATAAAAATAGTTTCTATGTGTGCCACGAAAGGAAAAATCCTGAACCACATTAGTGAATGAGTCAACTACAGATGGGAAAAGTGGCTAGATCCCAGCTGCCATAAAACTGAGAAAATTTGCCGTAGAGTTAGTCAGGCAGCACTCATTTGGGTTCATAGCCGACATTAACAGAATTTGTTTGCCTATTACAAAAGACACAGGAGAATAATCAGGGCAATGGAAAGATGAAAGAACATTGGTAGAAGATCAAAGGGACAATAGATTCTAAAGTGGTTACAAATGCACTTTTGAAATGGCTGTCCCTGGAGTACAAGCTGAACATTTAAGCAGACAGACCAGAATGAATAAGATGTAAGAAGGCATATGAGAAGGACAGAAGGACTCGGGGGAGAAGATAAATGAGAAGTTCATTATAGAAGCTGGGGTAAGATGTGTTCACAGAAAGTATGCTGAGTTACAATTCTTGTATATGAAATATGTTCAAGTAATGAGAGCATAATCACAATGACAGGAAGCTCAGATTGGCTGAGACTTAATAGAGACAATCACCTCCAGTTTTTAGGAGATGGAAACAAGAGAGCAGGGTCATCAATATGAGTACCAAGTCTCTAAATACAATGGCAAGAGAAAGCCATTGAGGAAGACTGAACCAAGTCCTTAAGTTATTGAGGAAAAGGAGAGTAAGACAGTGCAGATCAAGGGGTATTCTGAGCCTGCTTCTCAGTTCCCAGATTCTCAGAGAATTGATAGAGAAGCAGCCTGAACAGTAAAGAAATGTCAGGGATGATGTCACATACTAAGTATATAAAAAGGAATAAGAAATGTCTTAGAAAAAGTTTATATCTAAGATTCGTTTGTTCCCAATAGAATGAGACATGCAGCAGCAAATTAGAGGAAATTAATATTTAGCAGGTGGGGTGGACTAACCCCAGGGACCTGTAGAGAAGAACTGGCAAAGATAAGAAAACAGAGGGATATGCTTTTAGATAAAACAGAGAAGCTTTTATCTAAGGGGGAGAAATGATCATGGGTTCTGTAATGAGGCAGGGAGTAGTGAGTAGACAGAGGGTAGTTAATGAAGAAGCATTTAGTACCATCAAGCACGTGGGTCTTTTTTCTTAACCTGAAAAAAGTACAGATTTTCAATAAGACAGAAAGACCACAATTCCCAAAATGAAAAGTTTTACTTAATAAACAAATAGTATATTCCTATAAGAAATGCAATTAAGGGGAACTTTGCATATAAACTGAAGGAATTTTGTGAACTTGAATCATTATATCTTTAAAAGAAAACTAGAAGCCAAAAGTCACCAAAGGCTATTATAAAACGATGTTTTCATTCTTAATTTTGAAACCTTAATACATTTTACAAATAGTATTTTTAAAAACATATTGCTACATTGCCAAGGCTTAAAATAAAACATGTTGACCAAATTGAATATATTACTTAATATAAATCTAAAATATTTTTAAAGTTTCAAAGTGATAGCGATGAATAATATAAGAGTGTCTTTCGCTCAGACTTTATCCCAGCATATAGAAAAAGTTCCATAAGAAAATAGTTTAAGAATAAACACAAATATAAGATGAGTTGGATGTGGCGGCACATGCCTGTCACATCCGAGCACTTTGGGAGGCTGAGGCAGAAGAATCAGTTGAGCCCAGCAGTTCAAGACCAGCCTAGGCAACAGGGCGAGACCTTGTCTCTACAAAAATACAACTGAAAACTAGCTGGGCATGGTGGGGCACACCTGTAGTCTGAGCTAATTGGGAGGCTGAAGTGGTAACACTCCTAGAGCCGAGGAAGTAGAGGCTACAGGGAGCCATGATTGGGCCACTGCACTCCAGCCTGGAAGACACAGTAAGATCCCATCTTGAAAAAAATTAAAATAAAGTAAAATAAATTTTAAAATAATAATAAAGTAAAATTTTTAAAAGAATAAATACAATTTAAAATTGAGATATGGCAAATTACATTAAATATAGGGCAAATGTTTTCAGGTAGTAATCTTACTTCTGGAGTAAGCAATCAAGAAAAAGGGAAAACTATTACCTTGCTTCAGTTCAGAATCTTCCAAATATATGCACATATTCAATAGATGTATCCTACTAAAAGCTTCAGAAATAATTTCATTGATATATAATAATATTAATCATGTTTAAATGATTTATTTAAAATATTTTCTTGCATCTAAAATGAACTTGCCCCACTTTAGCTTTATTGTTGCCTCAGAAGATATGGTTGAAAGAAATTGGATTCCTTGATTAAAACTCATAAACCTGTATCCACTTGTTTGCCCTGAAGAATCATCACAATACTGTCACATAATTTATTTTGATGTCTAATGTATTCTTCTTTTTCTATCAATCACTAGATACTTTTAGTACTTTTCTATATCACAGTATTTCTTTATGTAAATTGGAATTAAATTATTTAGTTTTGAGATACTTAGTTTCCACATTTAGAGACCTTTTGCCCTTTATTTTATATCAAGTAAGCTATTTAATTCTTAAAATGTAAAAGCAATACTGTACTTTACACACTTTATTTACCCGTACATAGGGTGTTTATTAGCTCCTCTTGTTCCTTAAGTAACTACGTGCCTCTAATTCCAGGTACCTTTCCTTAAAGATGCCTTTCATACTTTGAATTTTTAGAAATAGTGACACCTTGACAATCTCAAGGTAATCATTCTGTGATGCATTCTATTACACTGAGAATAATTAGAAAAATAAAATAGTGTGATGCACATGAAGGTAGCCATAAAATCAAAATTATTCACATATAATTCTATTATAAACATTATAGGAAAAGAAAGAATAAAACTGGAAAAGAATCTCGTGTTGTTTCTTTGCTGATTCACTCTAGACTTGCTAACAGGAGAAATAGTAAATATGGTAATGCAAAGAAATCTGGGAACACAGTCCAGACAGGGGCAAAAACTACCACCCTCAGGCCAAATCTGCCTACTACCTACTTTTGTGAATAGTTATATTGAATCTCGGCAGTGATCAATCATTTATGTATTGGTTATGGCTACTTTCATGCAATAAATGTAGGGTTGAGTAGTTACTACAGAAATCATGTTCTACAAATCTGAAAATATTTACTAGCTGGTCCAACACAGAAAATGTTTGCCAACTCTAGGTCTAGGTGCAAAGTGGTTCTCCATTGATCTGTCCCCTCCATCACTCTTTGTGTTTTATACTTCCTTCTAAACCCTATGTCAACATATAGAAAACATAAGTTTCTAGTGTGTCTTTCAATAAATCTGGCAGCATGTCAGGCAAGTATCAAGGTTCTGAGACAGACAAGTAAAAAGGGCTCCCTAGATAATATCTCCAACCAGCCCGCACACTGAGAGGATGGGATGAAGCCTTGGGAAGTTTCTGCTGTTTGCAGGGGGAAGGAGCCTGGCCTCTCCTGTTCCTGGTTGGTAACCTGGGATTCAGTCGGTGAGGTGGAGAGCCTGTTAGCAGGACCCCATCTCATTTTGCTGTGTTGTTTGTCCTTTTTTCTTTTCTCCCAACAAATTCCAGATACTCACCCTTCGAAGTATCTGTGAGCCTAATCTTTTCCATCCTAAGAACCCAGTTTTTAGCTGAACTAAGGAGACAGTCCTACAACGTTTTCAGACACATCTGTGGCCAAAGCCAGAGTTTCATGCTATCCTCTTCTGCCATCCAGCAAACCTTCAAAGCTCAATGTTTCTTCTCTCTTTAAAATTACCTCCACCCACTCTTATCTCTTGAAGTTTGCTCTCTCCCAATAATTGGAAAAATTCTGCCCTGTTCACCTTTTTTTTTTTTTGTATCTCCCAAAAGTCAAGTATACATATCCTTTCACTATAAGAAGTTTCCTAGTCCCAGCTACTTGGGAGGCTGAGACAGGAGAATTGCTTGAACCTGGGAAGCGGAGGTTGCAGTGAGCCGAAATTGTGCCACTGCACTCCAGCCTGGCGCCCGGTGACAGAGTGCTACTCTGTCTCAAAAAAAAAAAAAAAAAAAAAAGTTTCCTAGACTACTTTCTTATATTCTGTAGCTCCAGCAAATAAAATAAAGTGGAACCTAAAAATTAAGCACCCATGGACACAAAGAAGGGAACAATAGACGCCAGGGCCTATTTGAGGGTAAAGGAGGGTTGAAGGAGGGTGAGAACTGAAAAACTATCAGGTATAATGCTGATTTCTGGATAACGAAATTATCTGTGTACCAAACCCCAGGACAAACAGTTTACTCATGTAACAAACATTGCACACATACCCCTGGAACCTAAGCTAAAAGTTGAAAAGAAGAAAATAAGGCCATAAAGACTTCTTACTTCATTAAGCTTTTTCTAGACCTGAAAGTCTATCAAGGTAGAACTACTGATGTTTGACTGCCTAAAGCAGGTAAATAATCTTTTAAACTGCATAACACCATGTTCTGGGTAGCACAAGCCTATCTAGTTTTAAGATTAACAAACAAACCAACAAAAAACCTGTTTCCTCACTATATGCCTGAAAAACAACTTGAGATCTTCTAGAAAAATTGGAAATCATGACTGCTTTTTGTTTGTTTATTAACACTGTGGTTTCAAAATGAAATTTTATTCATCAACATTTCAGGAGATTCAGATTGGCCTGGCAGGGCCTTATTCTTCAAAAGCAAGAATGCTATGACGACAAGGGACAGAGAGTAGACTACTCAGAAAGAATTACACAGTGATGACCAATCTGCATGGGGTTACTGGTTTTCGGAAAGAGCTGAGTTGGAAGAGAACACAAAATATTAAGGCTTGGACTGGGTGTAGTGGCTCATGCCTGTAATCCCAAGCCTCTGGGAGGCTTGAGGCAGGAAGATCACTTGAGCCCAGAAGTTGAAGGCTGCAGTGAGCTATGGTTGCACCACTGCACTCTATCATGAGCAGCAAGACAAAATAAGACCCTGTCTCAAAAAAAAAAAAAAAAAAAAAAAAACCCTTTCTCAAAAAAAAAAAAAAAAAAAAAAAGTCTTAAGGCCTATAAGATAGAAGATAGCAATCTAACACTCTCCTCTCTGTAATCTTCAGTAAAACAAACAAACAGAAAAGCATTTTATTCTTCTGGAATCTGACAAGCAGGTTGAGGAGATTTTGGTCCTAAAGGCCTTTGCACATTTGGAAGAAGGGGCACAGGCAAACATAGGAAGTTACAAAGTTTGAGCTGCTCTAAACCCTGAAACAGAAATATGAGTAAATGTGTTAATACGTTTTAGAGCATAGAAGGGCCCTCTGTTGGAATCCATTCATCGATTTTATTATAATTTTTTAACTGAAAAGAACTAGAAAGTATAGTTGTCGGACAACTGCATGGGTATAGGTTCTATCATACAGATGGAAAGATGTACAGTTTTTAGTTCCTTAGTCCAGTTTCTTACAACTGGGCATAATAATCTTCCTCAAATGATTTGCCTTCAAAGTTGATCAGTCTTAGAATTAGCTGATTAACCAGATCAACTGCACGAGCATTTGTCCTAGGGTTTTGTGGCTCCAACCATTGGGTAAAGAAATATTCAAGTGGATTATCTTAATAACCGATTAACTTAATGCACTGAGCTAAATTATAATTTTGTTCATTTCTGCACAAAATCTGTTTTTTTGTCCGTTTTTGTTAATGTCAATTGACCCTTTTCAAATTAGATTGGCCCATGCTGTGTCTTATACCTAATTCTGTTGAATTTTTTCTCCATCTAATTTTACCTTGATTATTTCCTGGTGTTATATTGTTTTAGTAGATTCTTTTTCAAGCACTTTTCCATGAAAATATTTTTCTTTGATTCCCCATTTTTTACACAACTGCATATTACGATCTTACATATATTTCTTGGAAATTGTGTTATATCTTCCATTGGTATGTACTAACTTTTTTTTATCTCATAAGACTTGTCATAACCTCACCAAAGGGGTCATCTGCCAGTAAGGACATTATTGCCATAGTTGCAGTTTTTAAACCCAGATTCTCACTAACAATAACAAATGAATATTTTATCAGGAATCTTTCAGGAGTCTTTTTTTCACAAGACTCTCTCAAAGATAAAACATTGTTTCTTTTTCATAACTTGTATTTAAGTTCAAGATAATTAGATGTGCCTATATAATCCAAAATTCTAAACAAGAGTCTATTTTAAAATAATTACATAATAGGAGAAATAGCTACTTATAATACCTACATCTTATATTGGCATTTTTTTGGTTTTTGTTATCTCAGCTATAATGCATTTCAATTTTTAAATAATTATCAATATACATATTTACATGTATAATGATGGCTTCATTAAGGAAGTTGAAAAGGAGAGGAATATTTACTGAAGTCAATATTGTATAATGGAAAAGTACCATGTCTTTGGAATCAGAAAATCATAGGTTTAAGTCCCTAATTTTGTGAATTTGGGTAACTTAATTAGCTGTAAAGTGTAGCCTATCTAAAAGATAAGGCAGGGGGTAATTTTCTCATAGGGTTGTTGTGAGGATTAGATGAGATAATACATGTGTAATGAAGCCTTTGAAGCACTACATGGCTGTCACAACTATGCCTGCTTTCTGAGTCTAGAGGTCTCAAGATGCTCTTTATGCATAAAGCCGTGACTTTGAACCATGAGCATCCAGTGAAATCATCTCTGCTTCCTAGGATAAAATAAATTGGGTAAGGGATTAGTGTCCAAACTACAGTCCAATGGAACAATGAACAGTCGGAACAATCCATATGATATAAACATATATAGACCCAATGAGATGCACTTTTAGGATTTAGAATGCTCAGTGCACCAAACAGATGGTCACTGAGCTCCGGCTGTACATTGCAAGCAGCTGAGCAATTGTTTAAGATATCTATGTAGCCTATTTTATATCTTAGGCTTAGAAGTTCCGAGATAAAATTGGGACTGAAAGTAACTCAAACTAAGATGACCTAAAATATGCCAAAACTCATTTGTTCTATACACTTATCAACAACCTCAACAACCATTGTTATTATTAGCACAAAAATCAATACAGTTTACAAAAGTGCATGTTGCTTTATAACAGATTTGTCCTTTTTAGGCAATCTAATCTACTCTCAGGAATTCAATTGTCATCTGTGTGGCAATGGCTCTTAAAATCCCCTTGTTTGTGACTTTGATTTTAAAGTATATTGTTCCTTATCAGTTTAATGTGAAGAAATACTAATCATACTTGACATGTCACTATGAAATCTTACTTTAAATACATTTACTGGAAAGTAATTATTTCACACATTTATTAATCACAGATATGAACTCATTGAAAGAGTGTGCCAGAACGAGGTTGAACACATTTCTTGATGGCAATCTCACAATGTGGCTACACTATTTTGGTCTTTCTAGAGGACTCTGTATTGGAACAAATTTCTAAAATATATTCCATTTGGGAGTGCCACATAAATATTTATTGATAAATATGATAGTGGAGCCATTTACAGGAGGCATTACCTTTTGTAATTTTAAATCTCTCAGATAAAACTTATCTAAGGAATTAAAGCAATTAAATTAATGGCCAGTGTCACTTCAGAACACAGCTCTGGTCAATTATGTCAATCTGCAAATAATTAAAACATTTCAGTGGGCTAAGATCAAGACAACAAAAACAACAACAAATAAATGTCTTCCCTTGAGCTAACCAAATCCTAATAAACTTCTAAAGCCCATTTCATGTCCCACTACTTCCATATCTTCCCTAATCACTTACTTTAACCCACAAGGACTACTAACTTATTAGAATTACAATAAGCCTTACGGTCTATATAACAAATGTGGCATTTAATCAATAAATACCCTGTTAAACATTCATTTGATGGATAAAATGTAGATATAGAAAGACTTTGTGATCCAAGCAAGGTATCGTAGCTGTTTGGTAGCAGAACTAGGACTACTAAAATTTAGGAGGCTTTCTGTCCAGTTTATTTCCACTACACTCTACAATCTCTGCCCACTGCTTCATATTTTATTTCCTTGTATATGTGTTTTTGTATCTCACAATTAAATTTTAAGATCATTGAAGGAAGAAGGGTGGAGTGTGCAGTGAGATTGGAAGGGTATAAAAGGGAGGTACCAGGCACTCTACTAGAATGCTTTATGTGTCATTTATTCTACTTGTTACAATAACCTTGTATCTCTCCCTATTTAACAAGGTAGGATCTGAGGTTCAGAGGGATGATGTTAGCTGCCCAAGGCCACATAGATAGCAAGCTGGACAGATGGTCACTTTGGGAAAATAAGTAGTAGTATATTGTATGTGCTGTAAGTAAATCAATATGCTACTATTTACCCCACTCCCTAAGATATTAAGAACATATCCCCATTTATTTACAATACCTTCTTATTCCCAAGATATGTCCTGTGAAATTACAAGTTGCTAAAAAACATAGTAATAAAGAAATAGAGAAGAAAATTTTAATCACAATATTTACAGCACCAAAGAATATTAAAAGGGAGCCGGGTGCGGTGGCTCACGTCTATAATCCTAGCACTTTGAGAGGCTGAGGAGGGTGGATCACGAGGTCAGGAGTTCAAGACCAGCCTGGCCAAGATGGTGAAATTTTTGTATTTCTACTGAAAATACAAAAATTAGCTGGGCGTGGTGACAGATGCCTGTAATCCCAGCTGTTGGGGGGGCTGAGACAGAGAATTGCTCGAACCCAGGAGGTAGAGGTTGCAGTGAGCTGAGATCATGCGACTATACTCCAGTCTAAGCAACACAGACTCCATCTCAATTTAAAAAAATAAAAAAAAAAACTGTTAAAAAGGTCTTTGAAGTAAATGGAAATGGAGCAATTCTTTCTGTCCTAATTCACACCATTGTTGGTAGTTGTGAGGTACATTAGATGTTCACCACATTATGTTTCTATTATGTAGCTAGACCAATATCAATAAAAGGGAAAAAACATATTCGCTAAGATTTCCATTAAATAAATAGGCCTCGTGAAAGAATGCAGGAGGACATTTTTGCTAATGCTTTTTGTTCTGTTTGTGAGAACGGAAAACAGAGGATTTTTCTCAGTATAGAAATAATTCAGCCATGTGGTCTGTTGCTGCTTGCTTGCATCAAGTGACAGGATGCCTCTCCTTCAGTCCTTAGTAAATTTAGGCAATTTCTTTGCCAAGCATTGGCTATAGTAAGGACACTGTGAGTTTTAAAATATTTTAATTTGTTTACAAAATAGTATATATATTTCCACATGTATCTCCATATGTGCATTAGAATCTAAAATTATTTTTAAATTGTATGGAATAATATAATCGTAAACTAGATCAAAATCACTACTTTAAATATGATGATGATTTGAGCCACTTTTAATCTTAATTTAGAGGAAATTTAAAATATAATTTTAAATCATCTAGGACTTTTAAAAACTTTAAATAATTATTGATTTTTACCAAACTCTCCCCAAAACTCTATAAAATAAGAAAGGAAAACTAAAAGATCTTCAATATGGTGATTTTGGTCTAGGAAAATTTTATACATAAAATGAACTGAGAAGAATCTGAAAATTTGCAGAAGATACCAATTCCCCAAATTACATATTCTCTATCCAGACTAGTTCTTGCTCCTACATAAAAATCTTGCTCCAGTAAGAGCAGGGGTAACATAAATCATAGGATCTAAATATGGAAGAAACCTAATTATCTACCACACCCCCACTCTATTCAAGTTTTGCTACAGAACATTTTTCTTACAAGGCAAATGCTAAATGTCTCAGTACATAGCCTTGCAGCTAAAAAAAAAAATTAACAATGTCACCAAGAGTTCAGTACAAAAAAAAAAAAAATTGTCTTCTTCTTAGTGAAGCTTTCTGTTTTGTGCAATATTCTGAGATACAAAACATTGTAGGAATAAAATATATATGAACCTTTGAAAACAGAGTTTGAAAAAATAACTTGAACTTACTGCCTGTTTTTCTTATAAAAATGAATAATTAGTATGTAGTTATATTAGTATTTAAGTGTATACCTATGTACATCATCTTATTCAAATGTTTTAATCCTGAAAACCTGTACTCTGAATAGATAGGAAGTTTATTAACCAAATCTTATTTGAAATGCTATAGGCAAGATTACACTAACAGATTATCTTAGCTTGAATCTTGAAAAGTATAAACAATTTAACTTTTTAAAAATATATACATGCACATTTTAATATTTCTATATGAAATAAAAGAAGGGAAGAAGTTGGAGGGGGATAGCATGGGGAGAAATGCCAGATACAGGTGAAGGGGAGGAAGGCAGCAAATCACACTGCCACGTGTGTACCTATGCGACAATCTTGAATGTTCTAAACATGTACCCCAAAACCTAAAATGCCATTTTAAAAAAAGAAACAAATTAGGAGGCTACTGCAATTATTCATGTGAAAGAAATGAGTACCTGTCTATGCACATAAAGATAAGCTAGATCCGGGAAACTTTGAGACTGAAGAGTCTCCAAGTCTTGGAAAAATGATTAAACATAAGAAGCAAGGCAAGAAAAAAGTCAAAGACAAATCTAAGTTTCTGAGTCCAAGTGTCAGATGGAGGATGTCAGTGGCATTGATAAGAATAGAAACTGAGTTCTGAAAAGAACAAAAGAGTGATCTTTGGCCAAATGGATCTTGAGATATCAAAGGAAGTTTTAATGGCATGGAAAGAAGATAGAACTGGAGACAGAGATTTAGAAATCATGTGTGCAAAGGAAATTTACTGAGCCACTGGCATGGAGATCATGGAAAAGGAGATGCCTGGAGGTGTCACCAACAAACTGGGAGAAAAATGGCTTCTGGACCACAATGAGAAAACTGGACAAGTGGCTTATTTGGAAGTGGGGGGGTCAGGTTCTGAGGGGAAGGGGATTGCTATTTCCCAATTGTAAAATGTCTGCTTTAAGCTTTCTTTTATTGACAGAAAAATCACTGTGTGCCTTCACAACATAGTTAATTGGGAGAATTGTCTAATTCTTGGCATGGTTTAAGCAGGACAGAGATTGAGTCTTGGAGGGAGTGATGTCAGCTCTGAATAGCAGAAAGTGCCACATCAGACAAAGGTAAGGATTATTCCATGGTTCACAACAGCTTCTGAGGAATTAAGTACAGACATTGTTAGCACTGCTGAGTCACACTATATTAAAAAAATAAGAATAGAAAAGTACACTCATTGGTTCTGAATGAAAGCACTCAAAAACTCTGATTTAGAAACTGTTATATAGCAAGGAAAAATGGAGTCAATGAATATTAAAAAAAAAAAACTCTAAAATTGGGACTATGTGATCTATTATTTTCTTTGAAAGTGCAGGCTCAGTTTGTGCAACCTAAATCTCTCTGGACAGAATTTTCTTTTCTCCTTAGGCTCTTCCTCAGGAGCAAAAACAGATTTGCCAAGTACCCAGGGTCCTCCCAGGGCAGCTGCAGAGAAATAAGCAAAACATTATTTATTTCCCATGGTTTTTGTTTCCCTTTCAGAAATTATGATGACCAGCTAGGGGAAGAAGTGCCCTATTTATAGTGGTACCACCACTGACATGTCTGACCTCTAGAAGAAAGGGGAGCCCACCATGAGGGTCCGGGTGTGTGACATATTAGATAACCAAAGAAAGGCTAGGAAAATCCCTCTAACGTGTAAAAGGCTTGGTCTCATTCCAGAAGGTAGTAGGAAAGGAAAATATTTTATATCTTCACATCCAGAAGGTTAATATTCAAGCTGTTAAATTGAACTCAGTAGAGCTATAAAATTTTATCCAAGATTCACAAACTTCTCTGAGGGAAAAAATACATAAATGACATATTTTTCTTCTTCTAACAAAAAAATGTTCAAATTAGTGAGGAAAGTCTGCATGTCAGAAATTCTGTTCACTGAATCAGACATCTACAAACTATGTGAACGTTTGGACTAGGACTTTGCCATTGAAGATCCCATCTATCTAGCTCTGAGATGCTACTATTTCGACTTTGCCTAAGAAGAGAGAGACTTGTATGAGAACTCATCTCTAAGGCAGTAAGTTGGGCCATGTCACCCTTTAGGCTTGGTTACAGAGACCTTCCTCACAAATGGTCCTGGAATAAGTATCCCATTGCATTATCTCCTCCTCACCTCCAATTGGAGCTTCTGCTGAAGGCCTCTAGAATTCTGCTCCCAGTGATCCCACCTCAAGCACAGGAATAAGTAGCAAGCAGGAAATCCACTTTTGTGTTATTTACCTGTTAGCATCCAAAACGCCCCATGGCCAGATGCTTTTCTATATTTAAGGGTGACCTTTAAGTCACATCTATACCCCTGTTGTCAGTGCACTACAGTAAAATTTGGGACTGCCTCATAGCTGTGACAGGTCATGCACTATTAATTCTAGCATAGTAAAAGGGGACTTCAACTCTCTAGCCACTATTTTAAGATCTATTCCTGGCCTACAAGACTCATAAAATGTTCCTTAAGATACTCTTGAGACTAATTTGCATAAGCAACTGGTGATCATTAATTGGGTGACTGCAAATGTAGGCAAAAGGGGACAAATAAATGTAGAGTTTTCTCTTTTAATCAAACTGTTCCCTTCTAGATTCAGAGTAAAGAAGTTCTCATCTCCATGGGACATTGCTCTGTCTTTTAAATGCGAAGCTATATGTCTTCCTCTTCAGCGTACAGAAAATAGGATTAAAACAATAAGAAAAAAAAAGAATAGTGACTGAGGTAGGAGCTTTTCAATGAAGAAAAAATTAAAGCTAATTTTTAGACACATCAGACAACATAAAAGGAACAAAAACATGAACAATAATAAATATTTACTGCACTTATACCACTTGCAATGCACTGGGCTGAGGTCATTACATCTGCTATCTCTTTTAATACTCATAACCATCCTAAAATGTAGTTACTAATATTTTCCTTACTTAATAGATGAAGAAATTGAGGCTTAAAGAGGTTAAGCATTTGCTGCAGGTCACACAGGTATTAAAGCAGCAAGTCAGGCCAGTCTTTGTTCTGGGCTTTTCAACCTTGAAGAAGTTAGTTGATTCAGTGCTGCTGGAAGGTAAATTAAAAAGAAATGGAGGTAACTTGCATTTATCAAGTGTTTTCTAGATGCCAAACACTTTATTGGATACGTTACATACCATTTTGTGTGTATGATTCTCAACAACAACAATAAAACAAAAGTGGTTGTTACTACCTTAATTTTACAGAAAAAAAAAAAAAAAATTCCTTGGGATTTTCTGACAGTTCTAAAGCCTCAGGGTGAGGTGCCAAGAGAGGCCAACAGCTCTCAACTTAGTGTCTGTGTCTCAAACAGGCAACCTCTGAGTGTCTTTTGGCCTGACCACATTGTGTCATTTTCATTCCTTTCTCTTCCTCCTCCTCCTTAAAATTACAGAGTCTGGAAAAGGGGTGAATTTTTCTTCCTTTGTCTTATATCTATAATGTTCTAATAATGGAGAATGTTCTCTCCTCCACACGTATTTTTTCTTTGTTGATGTGTCAAAAAAAAGAAAAAAATATTTAGATGATCCCTTTTAGAAAATAGCCTAGCTTATATGGTCACTACTGTGCCCTTTAATCCTATTTTTGTGTGACAGAAACAATATTATCATGGTCTTTTTCATAACAAATTCTAATCACCATACCCTCCTCTGACCCTATGCAGATAAATGCCTAGACAGTCTAAAATGAATTTTTGCTCCCAAAAAGGCAAAGAGAAGTGCACATTTGTATTTAAACATTACTTTCAATATGTAGGTATCAATCTCCTCCTGTAGACTACTAGAATATGGGATGAAACTCTATTCATCTTTGTATTCCTACACCGTGTTAGGTGTTCAATAAATTTTTACTTAGTGGATTGTCATTGGGTACTATCAGGGCAGTAAACATTACTTAATCTAGTGTTTGCAACTGATATTATAGTATAAATTAGTTTATCAGAATAACTTGAGAATAGTCCAAAGGATTAAGACACTAGAATATCAACTCCATAAGAGCAAAGACTCAACTTTCTAGTAAGCACATAAGACAGAGTCAGAGACAGCATAAGGTTACAGTAAATATTAGTTTAATGAATGATTCCGGAAGCAACTCTTCCTAGGGATAGCAGAAAAAATATAAAATATGGAAGAGGGACTTGATTAAATTATAGGCAAACAGCCCCAGGAGAAGGTCCTGGCAAGAGGAAATAAATATAAGAGCATGGGGTATCTTCAGAGGAGCAGGACCGTGTCTAATGAGAAGAACAACAATTCAATAGCTACAGGATTCTTAATTATGTATAACAGTACTAATTTCTTTAAAAATTGTTCAAAGTGGATTATTAGCTTCTTGTATGTGGACAGTAGAAAACAATGGAGTCTCTCTGCTTTCTAATGAGGCATTATATTTTGTGAGGAACATGTCTCATGATTCCCCATGACAGCTATCCATGCCTGAAAAAAAAGTACACATGGGACTACACTAAATGGGCAGTGTTATCATGGGCAGGAAGCTTCCTTGACCCACTTCAGTGTTGGAAATGTCTCCCTTTTGCTAAGAGTATTAAATTGGTAGTTATAAAGCATCCATGCTAGCCAAGTAACAAAATGATAACCAGTATTCCATTGTTCAAATGGCCAAACTGATGCTAAAAACAAGTAATAAGTAATACCATAAGTTAATTTTGCTTTGGTCACATATTCTCTTCCATACATACACAAATACACCAAGCACACACACATAAGGTAAAACCCTCCTTTTTGTTCACTTGCCACAGCCAGCCCACTCTCCATGGATCGCAATGAAAGAACAGCCTCACGGCACTCTTAATTGACAATGGTGCTGCATATGCCAAGCTGGCTTTGCTGGGGATGACACCCCTAAGTCATGTTCTCCTCCATTGTTGGGTGCCCCCAGCAACAGAATATAAACTCTGTCAGAGTAATGACTTGTCTTTCTAGCAAGCACACAGGACAGCATCAGAGACAGCATAAGTTTCCAATAAATATTACTGGAACCGAGCCAGAAGGACTACCAAATGTGCTAAGAGGCCCACAGCAAGCGTGGCATCCTGACACTGAAGTCGTTCATCAAGCACAGCATTGTTTCCAACTGGTACGAGGAGTAGAAGATCTGGCAGCTCACCCTCTGCAATGAGCTGCATGTGGTTCCCAAGGAGCACCCGATGCTGCTGCCCAAGGCTCCTCTGAATCCCAAAACCAACAGAGAGGAAGTTGACTCAGATCACGTCTGAGACCTTCAATGCCCCTGCCATGTACGTGGCCACCCATGGCCATGCAGCCCCTGTAAGGCTCCTGTAGTACCACTGCTATTGTCATGGACTTTGGAGATTGGGTCACTTACACAGTAACATCTTTGAGGGCTATGCCTTTCCCTAGGCCATCCTGTGCCTGGACCTCATGAAGACCCTCACAGAGCATGGCTACAGCTTCACCACCACTGCCTAACAGGAGATAGTGCACAACATCAAGGAGAAGCTGTGCTACTACGTTGCCCTGGACTTTGAGCTGTTGATGGCCACCATGGCATCCTCTTTCTCCCTGGAAAGGAGCTAGGAGCTGCCCAATGGCTAGGTCATCACCATCAACAATGAGAGGTTCTAGTGTCTGGAGGTGCTGTTCCTTTTTCCTGAGCATGAAATCTTGTGGCATCCTCAGGATCACCTTCAACTCTGTCATGAAGTGTGGCATGAACATTCACAAGGACCTATATGCTGACGCCATGCTGTCTTGAGTCAGGACCACATACCCAGGCATCACTGACATAATACAGAAGGAAATCGCTGCCCTGGCACCCAGCACTTTGTGTAAGTCGGCAGCTCCACACTGGCCTCCCTTTCCACCTTCCCCAGATGTGGATCAGTCAGCAGGATAAACTGCAAGAAGATGTGTAGCATTTGCTGCATGGGTTAATTCAGAATATCTCATGATAGCCTCATGAAACTAGAGCAAGCCTTTGAAAAGAAGTTTGTCCCAGAAGCTTGTATCTGATTGTCAGCACTGGATTATAGAACTTGCTGGTGATTTTGACTTTGTATTGAAGTTAACTGTTCTCTCGGTATTTGTTTAATACCCTGCATGTATCTTGGATTTAAACCCTTAGTGCCTGTAGCTCAGTCACTCAGTGTCTGAAATAAGAACATGCTAGTGGAAGAAAAGTCTGTGGTTTGGTGAGTCTGTGTGACGAGCAGTGTGTTGATCTATGCAGGTATTAATGTGTGGGAGTGGAGTGTTCCAGGATTTCTCTAGAGGCTGACAAGAGCTCCTGAACCAGTTGTTTCTGTCTTGCTGGTCTATAAGGGTTTGAGAAGTCCAAGCTTTAGGGACCCAGTTTCCTTTCTTACCTGGTGTTTTCCTGCCAGGACACTGTGGGCTATTACTTGCCTGGAGTTTAAAGTGGTTTGCATTAATACCTATAAACTTATTTATCCTTTTAATTTATGTAAGGTATTTTTGCACATTATTTTCAATTCTTTAAGAAATGATAACAAATTTGGCTTTCTACTGTTATGTGAGAACATTAGGCCCCAGCAACACGTCATTGTGTAAGGAAAAATAAAGTGCTGCCAGAACTGGAAAAAAATAAAACAGAAAAAAAAAAAAAAAAAGAAACCCTCTTCATTTTTTTTTCAGGAAGTCTGTTACATTTTTCCTCCCTTCTTATAGGCCGGAGACCTCTTTATGGCTCCTGACCAAGAACTTTTCCAGGTTGCCACTGACAGAAAAGATGTTAATTATCTACTTAGCACTTTCTTTTTAGGCTCTTGGTACTAACTGCTCCTCATTTCTCTGCCAAGATAATTCTTGGTCTGTGATCAGAGCTCTGAAGCCCTTATGCTATCATTCTGAGTCACAGCTGTGAATTACCCTTCTCAAAATATAAGGGAAGAAGGACAGCGCATACGTAGTTGGGGTGTGCACTACATCTCTCTCTAGTTAAGTGTTAATGAAACATTAAGGAGCAACAAGGGTATCATGTCTCCTAGTCCTATGTAAATTCTCTCATTCATCTGCAATTTAATTTCCCTGTAAATGTGCCACTTACAAAATTGAGGACCTTGTGGTGCTTGAATTAGGGAGAACAAGTAAATAGCTGCTTGAAAAGTATTTTGATTGAAGATCTGGCTTGGTTCACACGTGTCATTCCCAGTAGATATGGTGGAGACACCAAAGTCACTATGGCTTTGCTATTCCCAAGAGAACATAAAATTAAATTGCAAAACACACAAAATTTAGTAAGTTGGACTCAGGTTGAGGTGCAAATATCAGCATTTTAAAGTTGTGGTTAATTAAAAAGTCATTCAATTTTTCAAAGTCTTTGTCTTGGAATTCTAATTCTAAGCAGGGAGCAGGGAGTTGGAGATGTGAGTAGAAGTCTAATCCCTGCCACCCACCTGCAGACTAACACTAACTACTTCAACACTTATGTTCCTTAGGGGAGGAAATGAGGCTACTGAACATATTTATGTTTAAGATGTCCTTTGCTTTTAAACTCAATGATTTTATATATTCTCATTACATATTTTTAAAACTAATATATGAGTTTTCATTCAAGCTTGGTTCTTTGCCAAAGTTAAAGCTTCTACATTGCTTAATAATGTTAATTTCATTATGTAACTGCAAGAATGCTTTTTGATTTCAATGTAGTTTTTAAAATCAACATTTCCATGGATCTTTTAAAAATCAAATTAGAAATAATAGAATGTGATATTCTTTTATCCTACTAAGATTTTTAAAATTATGTCATAAATGTTAAATTTTTTTTTAAATGACCAAAGCCCTAAGCTTTATCTTCTGTGTTGGCAACTGATTGACAAAATCCACTCTCATTTTTGTTCCTCTCATTTAATTCTGTAAAAATATCTGTAATTAGTAGAAATGCATTTCCTCACTTCAATATGGAAGGCAGCATTTTTAAAAACTGCATGTTAACAAATCAAAGCTGAAATAATTTTCAGTGCTTAACTAGCAAACATAGTAGACAACAAGGTAATTGTCAAGCATGAGAAAACCCAGATTTTTGTTTTATTTTTAACATCAGTATTTCATATTCAGAAATAATTATTGTGTGTTAGTCTGCTTCACATGAAACAAAATCGCTGACATTTTTGTTCATAGATGATAAAATGTGGATTTGTAATTCAAACACAGATATTAATTCCTAATGAGCTAATTAAAGAAAACCTCATAGCAGGATGTGTTAAGCAAAAGATGACTACAGAACTACTTTCTGAGTACATAAATCTGAAGGTTAGAAATTAGCAAAGCATTAAAAACTCTCAGAAATATTATGTGTTGCCTCTGTGATCCACTGGATCATCCCAGAAATTTTAAATCACAGAGACCACCTATATCTTTTAGCCGTGAATTGCTAGCATTTATTAAATGAATGGATAAATGACCAAGAGACTGACTAAACACTGAATGACCTCACTGACTGACTGAATGACCAATTCACCCAAATGAATCATTTAATTCTGCCAAAAAATTTATATTTTCATGTACAAAAAATTTATAGATTCAAATTATTGCCATTATTCAAATCTGGTAATTTGTAATCCATATCCAAAAGTACTGGGGAGCACAGGTACATTCTTTGCTGGAAAAAAATAAAATTTTGAATTGTGCTAGCTTAGTTGTTCATTCAGCAAATAGTGACCAGCTGCACTTTAGGATAACAGCACCAGGGTGTGGATGCAGAAATGAAAAGTATATATTCCCTGCCTTCAAGCAGATTTTCCAACTACTTAGGTAACCATATGTAACTAAATATATTCATGTACAAAGTTAACTATGAAAAGGGAAGACAAATATGTAACTTCCAAAACAGGATTATTTAGATGAACCATAGGATTTCAGAAAAGCAAAGCAATGAGAATGAGAATGGGGGTGGCACTTTATAAAGGTTTTATTGAATGTGGAGGAAAAGTGGGAGGAGGGGTGTCAGGAAGTAGGCACTTGGCCAATGTTGACATTCAGTTGGTATGCCTTGGTTCAGCTGTAGAAGTTGTTAATGTATTGAGATAATTCCATACCAGGAAGTAACTGGCTTCTGCCCCAACCTTCCCCAGGGCCTTCCTGCCATCCAAGCTGTACAGGCCCCTCTCATGGGGCCTCTCACAATCAAACAACTAACATTTTAAGGCATGGCTCCCTAAGACCCGACTTAAGATTGGGTTATGTGCCTGTGCTTTACAGGATATTAAGCATATTATGTGTCAACCTCAAACTAGGCCTTTTAAGAAAACAAAGTATATTGTTTGGATTGTCTAGAGCACAGGGGACTGCTGGAAAGGGGTCTTAAAATCTGATTATGTAGGACTTTCAATGCCAGGCCAAGCAGTTTGAATTTCATTTGGCAAGTGGTATTATTGAAGTTGAAGGGTGAAAGGGAAAAAAAGGAAAGGAATCAGTAGGAGCAAAACTATGTTTTAGGAAAATCAATCTGGCCGTAATGTATAGGTTAGATTAGAAAGAGAGAGGCAGGCACAAACATGACAGGGGCTACACTCTGAGTATACAGTAGATTCTCTGTAATCTTGTTAAGATGTGATATTTTTATTTTTCCTGATAATATTAATATTTTTGTATTGATACATCATAGTTGTGCGTGTTTGTGGAGTACATGTGGTATTTTTGGAGTAATGAATAAAATGATGGATACCAAAGGCTAGGAAGTATAGGGAGTAGGGGGATCAAGAGAGGTTGTTTAATTGGTACAAACATACAGTGAGATAGAAGAAATAAGTTCTAGCATTCAATAGCATGGCAGGGTGACTATAGTTAAGAATATATAATATATTTCAAAGTAGCTATAAGACACTCTGTAATCTTCACCATAACCTTCTTGGTTAAGTACTACAGTATTACTCATCATATGCAACAGAGACAAGGAGAGACGTTAAGAATCCTGCCACAGTTCACACAGCTAATACATACATGGCAAAGCTGAGGTTTTACACCTAGTGATTTAGCTCCAGAGCCCATCACCTTAAGCACAGCGCTGTACTGTGTCTTAAAGCACAAAGTGGAAGATAATAAATACTGGAATTGAGAATTTGAATGCTTGGCGAAAAGATTTAATGATCACAATATGGCCACCTCTCAATAGATGTGGGGAAAGAAGAAAATGAGAAATCAAAGATGTCTCCAAGCTTTCAAGTCTAAAAGAATGAAAAGTGCATTAACAACAACAAAAAGGAAATTCACAAGGAAAAGCTAACTTGAATAATAATTGGCCTCAGTGCCAGTGACACTTGCCAGTCAGTATGTCTGTCAAATCCTGGAGAGGAAAACTGATGCTCAGAAGACAACACAGAACTCTCCTCAGGAATATTGCAAAAGAAGTGTTAGTAGAAGCCAGGGGAATGCTGGGCATGCAGGGAGCAGAGAGGACAATTCTGGGAGAAAGTTAGATTTTAAAGATCTAGGAAAAGAGTGAACAAAGCCAGTGAAAATCAATCTATGTTAAATTTGAATTGGCCTGTGATACATGACATTGATTGCAAGAAAATTCAATTATTCAGAAACAAATAACTATTGTTGTCTTTAAAACTATAATACAAAGTGAAAAATATAGGATAACATTGTATATAGTTATGGTAAAAATTTGGGAAAAAAGATGTATTTTGGAAAAAAATGAAATGGAATATGCTGAAATACTATCAGCAGTTGTGCAAAGTTGCTCTTGTGAGTGATGTCTTGCTATCTCAATTTTCCATGTTTATGCAATATAATTATAGAAATGATATAATAAAATGCACTTGTTAAAATATAATTAAACTGATGCAACAGAGTGCTAGTTAAAATTAATATGACTAATTGTTCTACAGTATTTATTAAATCTAACATCTCTACTAATTTTTAGCCTTGCCTCTAAAAATTTGGATGTAGCAATATTCATAGCAGTTGTTATGAATTCTAAATAGTTTATTGCAAGTTGAATCTCCAGCTTCTTTACAGAAAATAGTAACAACCACCAAATACATATATTTTCCATAAGAGAAATCAAATCTTCATGAGTAATCACTATAATCTTTACTTTGGCTGTAGACATTTGCCCCTCTCACAGCTACCTTAAATTTCAAATTTGATGAAACTTTGAGTGGTAAGGGCCCCAGACTACTCAAGAAGTCAAGGCTTTACTGAGATCATAAAGAGATACCCAATTCCTTATAAATGTTAAGGGTAGTTCTAACTTGTGATCTGCTCTACAAAAATGGGGATAATGAGCTATATATATCAGAATTTGCTCAGCTGAATCTGGAGTTAGTTCATTTGTGTTCCTAAAGGGGTAAACTTGAGAGCCTCATAGTCTGTGTAGGCTTCACAAACCCATGTGTTCCCACATTACATTTAACCTGCTCTCTCTTTCTCCCAATGCCCCATGCACAAAAATTACCTCCCATTCTCCTCTATCCTCTATCAAAATCAAGAGATTAAACTAATTAGTACTAAGCTCTGAATGATAGGGATCCCTTGCAGGAATACATTATTCTCATTTATTTCTCCCTTTGTATTTTTCACTTAACTTCTCTATGCAGGTAATGATACATATAAATGACTATATGGATGTATAAGTATTTTCACACGGCTTTTTCTCCCTTTCCCCTTTTTCCTTTTTTATTTTATTCCTCAATTTGGGTTTTTTATTTATATCTACATTACCTATATTTATTCATGTCCCTTCTTATCAACATATTCATGTTAACAATCCTTGATTTCTTCTCTGTATTCATATAATCTCATATGTGGTCAATATATATATTGACCACAGTGTGGACACACATGCACACATAAATTCACATATTATACTGACACAGACATAACGTATGCATATATATTTACACAAAGGTGTTTATTTTATTTTTTTTTGATCACTGCTAAAAAAAGAATTATATATATTTTACTTCTTGCTTTTTTCATTCAAAAATATTTTTCAACTCATCTAGGCATAGTCTTAATTTGTTCCTTTTAATAGTGCTATAATATTACTTGGTATGAATGTATCATAATTTATTCAGTGATTCTTCTCTTAATGTACATTTAAAGTATTTCAGTTTTTACTGCAATGAACACCACCAAAATACACATCTATTTACTTATGCCTTTATATATATAGTGTTTTTATTTTTACGGGCTAGGCACTTTTTTTCTTCTTTTTTTTTATGGTGGTAATCAGAACATTTAACATGAGGTCTGCCCTCTCAGTAAATGTTTATGTACACAATACAGTATCATTAACTATAGGCACAATGTTGTACAAGAGATGTCTAGAATAGAATGGTTTTGCATAACTGAAACCTTACACCTGTTGAATAGCCATTCCACATTTCCCCATCCTCCAATCCCCTGGAAACCACCATTCTACTCTCTGCTTCTATGAGTGTCACTAGTTTAGATTCTGCATGTTAAGTGCAATCATGCAGTATTTGTCCTCTTATGGCTCTTATTTCACTTAGCATAATTCCCTCAAGTTTCATCCATATTACCACATATGGCAGGATTTCCTTCTTTGTTAAACAATATTCCATTTTATATATATGCTATATAACTTCTTTATTCATCTATCCATGGACATTTAGGTTGTTTCCATATCTTGGCTATTGTGAATAATGCTGCAATGAACTTGAGGGTGCAGCTATTTCTTCATGATTCTGACTTCAATACTTCTGGATAAATGCTCAGAAGTTGGATTGACTAATCATAACATAGTTCTATAAGGGATTAATATCAAAACCATATACAAGTTTCCTGCAACTCAATAGCAAAAATAACAAAAACAAATAACCAGATTTTAAAGTGGACAAAGGACATGAATAGACATTTCACCAAAGAAGATATACAAATGGGCAACTGATAAATAAAAAGATGCTCAACAACTGATCAGGAAATTGCAAATCAAGACTACAATGAGATATCACTTCACGCCAATTAGTCTACTTTCAAAAGCAAAAACATAAGAAAACAAGAGCTGTTGAGAATGTGGAAAATTGGAACCCTTCCCTTGTATACTTTTGTTGGGACTGTAAAATGGTGCTGTTGCTAGGGAGGTCTATCAAAAAATTAAAAATAGAGCTTTTTAAAGTATACCAAAGAACAAGCTTTTATTTCCCACTCACATGAATAAAATGGGGGACTCTCTGGATATTAAAAACCAAGTTAGTTTGAAAAATATACTCAGCTGTGAGCTAGTTAGAGTCATGAGAGAATTCACTATTTGTAAACTTTGGGTATGTAAGAGTGTTCAATTTTTCCAAGGGTTTGTCTTAATGAGTGTGGACTGATAGAAAAAAAGAGTCTTTGTACTGGTCATTGGTAGAGTCAGCTATAAATAGTTAGCAGTGCCTTCAGACTTTTATATTTCAGCATGTGCTGAAGTGCATAAGCCCATCTGCTCTGTGGTGGGACACATCCCATGTGATAATGGATTATAACTGAGAGAACACTGAAGTATTATGGCAACATGAAGGTTCAGATGAATTCCCATAAGAGCCATAGGAAAAATGCACTGCAAATCAAGGAAAACACATAGACTCCATCCAAAGTTCTAAGTGATGTCCACATATATTTCACATAATTGTTTCTTTTCGGTTGAGTTCCAATGTTGAATAAATCAAGGGGAAACATATGTATGACATGTAAATCATGTCATTTAATTTTTCAATGGTAAGAAAACATTTGGGGGCAGTAGATTGAATTATATGCAAAAGTGTCTCTTTGTTTCTTCTCCTTCTCTTTTTTTTTTTTTTTTCAATCTTTTTACACAAAGGCAGGGGTGTAGTAAATGTGAAAGCCTAGGAGTATTTCCTTCCGAGAATATTCTTAACGAAACTTAAACTTGAAGTTTTTCTCTAACAAGTCTGAACAAAGAGGACTTCATCAGGTAGGTAACAAAGCTGGTAAACATTGGGAATAAGAGCCATAATTATACTCCAAATTAGCTTCCTCAAGGAGGAGACTCTGGCCAAAGCCTTTGTTAAGTGTTGTAATGTGTAGTGAGTAAAATGAATTATTCATGTAATACTTGAGCCTACTCTGGGAGTTTCTGAAGGAGAAAAATATGATTTGTCTTTCAGGTGATGAGAAGAATCTGGACCCTAAATTCAAGGAAATAATACAATCCAAGAGCACCTTGCATTGATTTCATAACCTTTAGAATTTTTCCCCCTCAGTTAAAGCAGAGGAAATATAATCAATTGGGTAAAAACCTGTGTTGATTATGTGAACACTCCTGAATTCTCAGAGGTGGTACTTCCATTTCTGATGCATGATATGCATTTGGCTTGCCTTTAAGTACACAACTGCTGCTATTTGTGTATGTGAATTGTTTCTCCTACAACAAGGCCAGAATTAGATTTGGGAATTTAATTCAAATTAAGTATTAATAATAGGAGCAATATTTTTAATGTCATACAAAAGTGTCATTGGTAACTTAAAAGGTAAATTGTCACAAAGCATTCTCCCTCTCCCTAAATACCTTCGAATTCTAATCTCATCATTAAATTTTCCATCAAATTATTTTCTATTTTTTCTTTATTTATTTCTTTATTTTTTGAGATGGAGTTCTGCTCTCGTTGCCCAGGCTGGCGTGCAATGGCTCAAACTCAGTTCACTGCAACCTCTGCTTCCCAGGTTCAAGTGATTCTCCTGCCTCAGCCTCCCTAGTAGCTTGGATTACAGGCATGTGTCACCACTCCCAGATAATTTTGTATTTTTAATAGAGATGAGTTTCTTCATGTTGGTCAGGGGTTTCGCCATGTTGGTCAGGCTGGTCTCGAACTCCCAATCTCAGGCGATCCGCCTACTTCTGCCTCCCAGAATGCTGGGATTACAGGCGTGAGCCAGTGCGCCTGGCCTTCCATCAGATTATTTTCTAATATGTTACCAATGGAAGGGATGAAATTCAAGTGAGATTTGATGCTCGTGTACTTGAGATTGCTTAAAAATCCTATTGTTGTTTTTCTAAGAGATCATACAACAGATGTTTATTCCCTTTTCTTTGAAAACTTCTTGAAACAAATAACCTTGTGATGCTTTCATAAAAGCAGGGATTTATTCAACCTGCATTATTTGTACTTAAGTATTATTTTGGAAAAAGTTTTCTCTGTAAAAAATTAAGAAAATATGAACCCAAGATTATCTGACTTTAAAACATTACTCAATAAAGTAATGTTCTTAAACCCCTGAGGACTCAACTGTCTTGGTAAATGGAAGAGTATTAGGAATGTCTCCCTTTCTCCCCTTGGAATGACAAAGGATTAACGAACATATATTAAAGAGCACCATTTCTCAGGCTTGGGGAGACACAGAAAACTGGAAGACCCCACAATGCCTTCATTCCCACTGACAGGGGAAGTCCTGCTTCCTCCTCTTTCTTCTATGTGAGTAAACCCTAAGCCAATCTCTAAGCTGCTAAAAGCTCTGCCATCCTCTATGTCATGCTGCATAGCTTATAGAAGGGATGAAGACAAAGTTCTGGAATAAAGCCTTTCCTGAGACCTTATCATCTGCCCATAAAATGAAGCTCCTTGGAGCAGTAGGTAGCAGCAGATCAGTAGCTACTTGACCAGCTAGTGGAGGTTAACCAAGCCCTACTTTGAACATCCCAAGTTGTCCAATGCTGAGAAGTGGACTTAGTGTACTCTTCCCATCCCAGCATGACCTCAAAGTGAACAGAGCCATCCTTGGAGATAAGGGGAGAGAAGGGGAAGAAAAGGAGTCCAAGATGTTGGATTTGACGGCGCTGAGTCCTGAGCACTGCCCCACCTCTTTTCCTACATGCCCTGGATCTGTGGGGATCCTTTGGTTGGTATCCATCCCTGTGATAAAATGTTAACCCATTTTCCACTCCAATTGTGCCTCTAAACATTCAATTCTTTTGGCAGGGAACTAGAAACTCTAATACAATATAAATACCTCTTTAAAAAATCATATTGCATGTCACAGAACTTTGCCAGTAAAGAGTAAGCTCTCTGAGGGTAAGAAGAATGTCTATTTCTGCTCCTACCGAAAACCCAGTGGCTAACACAACACCTTGCATGGAGTAGCTGTTTAATAAATATATTAGGATAACTGATGGTTCTCAAACTTCGGTGGGTATGAGATTCACCTACAGGTCTTGTTAAGCCACAGATTGCTGAACCCACCCCTAGTTTCTTTTGTATGAGATCTGGGATGGGATCTAAGAATTTGCATAATCAGTACCAACTTCCCTGGTGGTACTAATGATGCTGGTCTAGAGACCACATTTTAAAAACTTTGTATTAAGCCACATGAAATGACCATTTTTCTTGGTCCAGAATGTCCAAATATTAGCAATTTCATGTGGTTCACCCTCATATGTTTATGAGTTAATATTTATGAATGAATGGCTAAATATAAAGTAGGCATTTATATTCCTTCTTGAGGTTACTCCTATTCACAAACAAGCATAAGTGCACATGGAAAACTAGAGAGCATGGGCTCCGGAGCCAGACTGACCTACATTTGAATTATTACTCTGAAATGTACTAGGTGGTAAGCCCCAGGTAATTAACTTATCTTTCTGTACCCTTAGTTTTCTAACCTCTAAACTGAAGATGACGAACTTGCCTTGAGGATTGGATAATGTTTGAAAAACATTTGCACTATACCTGGCATGTGGCAGATATTCAACAAAGAGTAACCATCATCATTATTAATTTCACCATTATTAATTAATTTCACCATATCTTCACATTGGGCTACACTCTAGAGGTTAGAATACAGCATATTCTTTTACGTGTTTTATCTGGGGAAGTGAACCAGAATTAGGAAAGGTTGGTTGAGGGTTGTCTCAGAAGGGCAATGTCTCACTCTGCTAAGAAAAACATTTTTGTTACAGCATGCAACACCTGCTTTGATTCTGACAGTGTGATTGGAGAATCTCACATCCGAGTCAAACAGTAGTGAAATTCAATACATTCAAGTTGTTGAAGTGAAAGGAACATAAGACAGTGTCAGAAGCCTAAATCAACTTCAAATTCCTCAATATTTAGGATATTTAGAACAAATTACTTAACCTTTCTCAGCCTATTTCTTCCTCTGTGAAAGGGAATTAATAGCACCCACATTCTAGGCTTATTATAGAGACAAATAAATACTGTGTGTATAAATGTATATAAAATGCAAAGCTCTAAACAACTATTATTTACTTGTGTAGTGAGACATTCTCTGTTTCAGCCACACTATTCCTCTGGCATTCTAAATCCACCCTTACATGTCAGAATTGCGTGCTAATATATAGTCTACAAAATATGTTCACTGTAGCTGTAGAGAATCTTTCTCTCAGGACCTCAGCCATTTTTCCCAAGGGGCCCAAATACCTCCACCTTTCCCTTGCCTCTTTGCACAGGCCTGAATGAGCTTTTAGTTACCGAGTGAAGCTACTGGCTCTACAGGGAAAGAGCTACACTGAGAAAAGGGTGGTTTTAGGTAGAGAGAAGTGGAAATGGGTAATGGAAAGGGTGAAAGGTGTCAGGAATAGGTCCTACCTCCACGGGGAGAATAGATCATGTGATAAAAAGGTAGGGAAAGTGAATAAAACCTGCTGGTGCCTCGGCTGAGAAAAACAAAAAGGCGTCATAGCTGTCTACCTCAGAAAAGGAATGAGTCAGATACAAGTAAGTAAGAGGAATATTAGTGAAGGATGTATGTTTTTCTTCTTTCCTATTTTGGCATAGTTAAGATACACCTCCACTCTTAAAGGCCAGGGAAGTCATGTAGACATGATATTAAAAATATTAACAGCCTACTCAATAAATTTTGATAAAGATTTTAAATCCCCTTGCCATGTCATGGTGACCCTGCTACTGGGACTTTCAAATAAATGAGAGAAAATTGAAAAATTACGTGAGTTTGAGGACTCATTTTCTTTTAGATTTTATACATGTCACTTTGCAGATGCTGTTTAAATTGCCATTTTTCATTCAATTGATATTGAATTAACCCTTCTTTTAGGAAAGTTTAGGGAAAGAGGAACAAATAATTGATGAAAGGATTTTGCAGAAGGAGCAAAGCGGTCTCCTGTCCCACCTTCCTTCCCCTAGCCAACTGTTACCCTCAGAGGAAGCCCCAACCACCCCCACCATACTCCCTTGGAAAGATCAGGTGGACAGATGCTTTTTGTGACCGACCAACCTGGAAAAAGTAAATGAAGAAACAAAAGACAATTGGTCACAACATTTAGAGTCTTTGACATCTGTAGAGTAATATGCTGGTTCATGGAAACCTGAATCTAATATTTTAAAAATGACAATAGAAGAAGTATCTTCACCCCACCCCTCAATATGTAATCTAGTGCCAGTCCACAAAAAAGCTGTTAAACTCTGAACTGAGCACTTAATAATAATGAACACTTTTATCCACTGCCAGAAAGCAACAAAAGAACTCATGTATGTCTGTGGAGATTCTAGGATTGTTAGGTGGATAATAGAAAGACAAACACTTGCTAAAATACTGTCTGTTACTCCCAGAATCACTATACTAATATCCAAGCCAACCAGCACAGAAAAGCTTTAACACATTATGCAATTCATCACTGCTGCTATAATTACAGGTGCCTGCCTGCCTTCCTCCTCTCAGATCTGTGGATAAAAGCCTAGGGCTGAATTTGTATCTCGGCTGCACAGAAGCTGATGCTAGTAGTCAAAAAACACACAGAACTCTGCATTTGAGAGACAGGCAGTTGTAGAATATAGAGCTAACCTATTGTTCAACAGTTCTTCCACACCCAGATTTTCAGGATAACAAAAAAAGAAAGGGAAGTTTTTGGATGTTTTCTACATGCAAGAACATTATTTCTCAAATGAAAGAAGTGAAATTTGTGATGATGAGCATTTTTTCATATTTTTTTGGCCGCATAAATGTCTTGTTTTGAAATGCAAATCAAAACCACATTGAGATACTATCTCACGCCAGTTAGAATGGCGATCATTAAAAAATCTGGAGACAACAGATGTTGGAGGGATATGGAGGAATAGGAACACTTTTATACTGTTGGTGAGATTGTGAGTTAGTGCAACCATTGTGGAAGACAGTGTGGCAATTCCTCAAGGATCTAGAAATAGAAATACCATTTGACCCAGCAATCCCATTACTGGGTATATATCCAAAGGATTATAAATCATTCCATTATAAAGAAACATGCACACGTATGTTCATTGTGGCACTGTTACAATAGCAAAGACTTGGAACCAACCCAAATGCCCATCAAGGATACACTGGATAAAGAAAATGTGGCACATATATGCCATGGAATATTATGCAGCCATAAAAAGGGATGAGTTCATGTCCTTTGCAGGAACATGGATGAATCTGGAAACCATCATTCTCAGCAAACTGACACAAGAACAGAAAACCAAACACTGCATGTTCTCACTCATAAGTGGATGTTGAACAATGAGAACACATGGACACAGGGAGGGGAGCACCACACACTGGAGTCTTTTGGGGCATGGGGGGCTAGGGGAGTGACAGCATAGGGTGGGGAGGTTGGGGAGGGGTAACATTAGGAGAAATACCTAATGTGGGTGATGGGGGGATGGATGCAGCAAACCACCATGACGTGTATACCTATGAAACAATCCTGCAAGATCTGCACATGTACCCCAGAACTTAAAGTATAATAAAAAAGAAAAAAAGAAAGAAAGAAAGAAGAAAGAAAACTGAGATTCAAGATTCAAAGGTTGAGTAACTTGTCTAAGGTTATACCCTTAGTAAGTGGTGGAATTTCTCCTAGAATTCTAGTCTTTGTGACCACATTTTCCATGCCTTTTCTAGATCAGTCTGATGGCTTCTGGCAATAGTAGGTTATTAGCAACTGGTTGGGTTCTCATAACTTGCAAAAGACTCTCAAAGGCTAACATATGGCAATATTTAAATAATTCTCCACACACATCCTTTTAGCAGGAGGTGGAGTGATCAAGATTTAGGATTCCACGGTGGTTATAGCTCTGTGCAGGCAAAGTAGAAAATGCTGAACATAAAGGCAGCTTAAATGAGTTAAGAACTCATCTGATTGACTAGAAGAGGCATGTTTAGGAGGGCACATACTAGCAACACCTAGAATCTCTAGGATCTCTGTCTTATTAAAAAAGACTGAAAACATTTGTGCTGAGGTTATGTAGACTCCATTAGAAGATGGGAATGATGCCCACAAGCCACATGGAACTTCAGCTTCTCACATATATGTAAGTCATTGATATGATTTGGCTGTGTCCCCATCCAAATCTCATCTTGAAGTATAGCTTCCATAATCTCTACATGTTGTGGGAGGGACCTGATGGGAGGTGACTAAATCATGGGGTCACATTTTTCCCATGCAGCTCTCATGATAGTGAATAAATCTCATGAGATCTGATGATTTTATAAAGGGCAGTTCCCCTGCACAAGCTCTCTTGCCTGCTGCCATGTAAGACATTCCTCTGCTCCTCCGTCACATTCCATGATTGTGAGCCTCACCCCCCCATTCCCCCGCCTACTGCCCCCCCACAGCCATGTGGAACTGTGAATCAATTAAACCTCTTTTTTTAATAAATTACCCAGTCTTGGATATATCTTTATTAGCAGCATGAGAACAGACTAATACCGTCACTGTCAGGCATTTCTGCTGCACTAACATTAAAACTACTTCCTTTTTTTCTGAGCAGGCCAAGAGGTAACTCTTTTCAATGATGTAGGCTTCTTCCAAATATAGAGACCAAGAGATAATCATCTCCAATTTCCTACTCCATAGATGACAACATTAGTCTGCCTCAAAGACAATAGCCACGCATTTTATACTATTTTACTAGGAACTTATGGAGGTTTAAAGTGTCAAATTTTTAAAAATATGATCTATAAATAAAAGAACAAATAAATCCACTATTTTAAAGAATACCTCCTAAAGGAAAAACTGGGTAAACTCAACTAGCAACAAACCCCGAGGAATTATCCATTTTAAAATGTTAATTTTTATGTGGAAGTGGCTTTTGAAGTTCAATTTAATTTCCTGAAAGCCCCAAACAACTTCACTTCCCTACAGAAAATAATTAAGCATCAGAGATGATAATGTGATTAGCAAATAAGACAGCTGGAATTTGCTTAGCAAATCAAAAAGCAAAGAGGAGTCTGCTTTTAAAACTGCTGCTGCTCCTCCAATGCCCCAACCTCATCAGTACTGACACTGAGGAGCCATCCCAGGAAGTAAGCAGGGAGGGAAAGGCCAGACTCCTCAGCCTTAGCCCAGCACACATTCAGGAATTAAAAGCTGCTTCTTCCCTCCTCTAACACAGATCACACCTAGCCTACAATTGTAGAGAACTACAGATATTCCTATGTTAGCCTATAAGTTCCCATCTAAAGGTCTGTTTCCTGTCTCCACAGATCACAAGTCTCCTGGTTGACAAACTGGCCCTTTGTGTTCCTAAAGGCCACCTCACTGGCATAAAACACTTCACAAGGGTCCAACCACCCTCAAGGCGACAGAATAAGACCTGGAAGCATCAGATCTAAATTAGCTGAACCGATTACAGAAATCAAGTACTTTCTGAAGTAAAATTATTTAAACTATTGATTTATGATTGATTGACTGACTGATTGACTGACTGGTTATGCTAACAGTTATTAGGAACTGACATGCCAGGCACTTTACTAAGTACTTTCTGCATTTTATCTATTTTAATTCCAAGGAATACCTTTAAAGGGTAGATAATACTATCATTCCCATTTTATAGGTAAGGAAACTAAAATTTAGAAAGATTCATCAGCATATTCCAATCATATTGCTCAAAAACCAGAGAGAAAATTTCAAATTCAGGTATATATGACTCTAAAACCCAAGAGCAAGACCCTACAACTGAGGGACTGGTAAACAAATTATAAGCACCTCTATAATAGAGAGTCAGACACTTAAAAATTGTTACAGAAAAGTACTTGATGACAGAAAAATGTCCACAATAAAGGGTTAAATGAAAAAATTAACAAAACATGTACAGTAAGATCAAGGAAAGATATCTAAAGGTTACTATAGGGAAATAATGGGTGATATTTATTGATAATTTTCTATATATTTTCTATTTTCTACAGTAAACATGTAATACTTTTTAAATCAACCAAAACATTTGCTTTAATTTTTAATAAGTAATTAACAGAAAGAAAATGATAGCAGTAATTATATCTGCATGGTGTAATTATGGAAGGTTTTATTTTCACTTTCACTCTTCATGTTTTCCAAATAAGTCACAATGCATTACTTTATAACCACACACACACACACACACACACACACACACACACACACACACGTTTAAAACTCTACAGAGCTTTTTCTAAAATGTTTAATCAGATGCTTGTGGCAGAGACTACCAGTGGTCCTTCAATGTGCATATGCCATGTCTCCTCAGGAATAGACCCAGAGATGTTTCAGCTGGGCACATTTCCCATAATAGGAACTCAATTCCCAGCCTTCTGTGTTCCAGGGAATAGCTATGTGACTAAGCTTCTGCCAATGGGATGTGAGGTAAAATGACGAGTGCAACATCTAAAACGTGTCCATCCTGCTGCTAGGAGGGGATCTGAGATCACCACAGTTTCATTTCAGATCATGCAAAATGACATTCTCTAAAGATGGGGAATAGAAAGCTGGAAGCAGCATAGACCCCAGAAGGTTGTAGATGTAGCATACCATCCCTGAAATGCTCAAATATGCAGAGAAATGTGAGAAGTGAACAATTACCTTTTGTTTTTGTTTTGGGGACTTGCAGGAGGGATTTGTGATATGTCACTGAATCTATATCCTGATAAATACAGTAACTAAATATTTAAAATAATTTAGACTAGTTTTAAAAATAATTTTACATGTATAATACATATATAAAATACAGAAGAAATAAATTAATGTCATCACTATAATTTGATACTAGAGGTCTAGTTGGGGGCTTCTGACACTAGAGGCAGTGAAGAAAAGGAGTACAAATGCATGGTCATTCTACTCTGATAGAAAGAATAAAACATCTGAGTGAGGTCCTCAGTGAATCCAAGTTTTAGGAAAAGATGTAAACAACAGGTTTAGAAATCCTTTATTGTAAGAACAGCTAGATTCCTCCCTTCATGTTAGAGTAATTATTTACATATTATTGTGTGCACTTGCCATACTGTTTTGTAATTTCCATTTATGTGGCTACCTATATCTATAGAATATGATATTCTTGGTGCACAGACCAGTTCTTTTTATTTTCAAATTATTGGTATCCTGTTGCTCAGTCAAATGTCTGGCACATGGGGAAGGAGTTAAATATGTGTTTGAAATGATTGATTGAAAGAATAAATAAATGTTTGAAAGAATAAATAAATGAACAAATACCAAATTGTATGACTGGTTTGCCTGTATACATAAAGATGTGAAAATATGCTAGTTGTGTATATATTATAGAATAAACTTTAAATGTTAGAGAATAATCATCTTTAAATATAAATACACATTGATAAATTACATCAAATTGTGAATTTCTCTAAGGTTACTAAGATAATTCTTCAATTATAAGAAATTGAATTGAAATACTGAAACAGAACCTATAAAATGGAACTGAAACATATACATATTGATGCCATTCAGAAAAAACAATCAGGATCTCATTAGGAGCCCCCATGTAATATATTTCTAAAAATAATCAACCATGTTTTATTTTTTATATTTACTGAAAGTTTTAATTATATATTGCTTTCTGATTACTTTGTTATGCAAATAATTAAAGAATCAGACAAGACACCAATGCTGAATAAGTATCTGGTGAACTGAATGGCAATTTAAATTGAAAATGGAAATGAAATGGAAAGAGTTGACAGAAAACTTTTAGCGTCTTCCTTCACAATCAACATATAAAGCATTAGTTTGTTTTCTGGTAAATCAATTTAACTTCACCTTTCTTTCTTGAAGAATAACAACCCCAACACACAAAGGGTTGGGGGAGAGAGAGACAGAGAGAGAGAGAGATTGTGTAAATAGAGGGTTAAATAAAGATTTGTTATTAATATATAGCTATGTTTTTATGTTTTTTTGTATTCAAGTTTAGTCATCTTATAATATACATAGTACAGAGAAACAATAATCAAATGTAAAGGCTAAAATTCTCTCCACAGTTCACTTACTAACTATGGTTCCTTGAAATCTTAGGTAAAATTCTATCTTAGCTATGTATTTTAAATGCTGATATAGTCTGGCTACCTGCTAGGAATTAAAAGATGTATGAAATTCAAAAAATATTGGGAAATCCCTTTTCCATCAATATTTACCTGTGGCTATCAGGTTTAGTAAAGTCAGAGACTCTTACCTAAAGACAATAAATGAATGCCCTTTATTAATTATTATTCTCTGTCATGAATATTTTTTCACATTCTACTTTATTTATTTATTTATCCTATACAATCAGGAAGGGCAAAGATATAGTAATTCTAGAACCATAATTAGATGAATATGTATGAATGTAAGCTACTGTAAAATCTACACCATGTAAAAGGATTTTTCATAGTTTGTCTTCCAGAGAACTGCACACCTCTGGATACATTTTCTTGAAATTACATATTTACATGCTCTCAATTGCTTAATTACCTATGAATCATTTATTATTAAAATAATTGAAAATATTAACACATTGTTAAACATAGCTGAGTCCAAAAAGAAAACTTCTGAGAAATATTGATGTTGAGTTTCTTCTTCAATATTTATCTTAAAATATCCATTAGCATGTGATTATCATGATTTTAATATTTTGGAATCTCTATCCAATCTATAATCATGCTACTTTTAAATTATACTGTCAGTAAAGTGTCTCCTATATACAAGTCTGTATCTAGATGGCAAATTTAATTATAGGATATATTTAATAAATGTATGTGTTTCACTGAGGAGGCAATCAATATGGAAAAACTTAGATATCAATAACTTACATAAAAATATTTTTATTTTAATATTAAAGCTGTATATGCAATTATTAACAATATCTACCTTAAACAGATATATAAGAATATTCTGATTTAATTCCAAATGTAGTGTCCACATTTCATGTCTCAGTACCACGACATAACAAAGGTCCAGAGGGTATAATCAGAGAATTAGGGATGGGAATGAGGGTAGCCATGGTATCGTCCAAGATATTTCCATGTTTTCTAATAAATACCATCTAATCTGGACATTATTTTCCACCTAGACTCTGGGCCTTTAGGATCTATTCATGACAACTGAAAAGTTGGAATCCTCTAAACTAGAGCAAATGTCTGCTGAATTTTTTTTGTGTGTATAAGTCTGGGAAAACAAAGTTTTAAAATAATCTATTAGGGGCTCCTTTAGTGGGACATTGAGAGAGAAAAGTCTCACAATCATACATCACCTTAGACATTATTTATAAAACAACACCTGTTTTAGGCCGGGCGCGGTGGCTCAAGCCTGTAATCCCAGCACTGTGGGAGGCCGAGGCGGGTGGATCACGAGGTCAAGAGATCGAGACCATCCTGGTCAACATGGTGAAACCCCGTCTCTACTAAAAAATACAAAAAATTAGCTGGGCATGGTGGCGCGTGCCTGTAATCCCAGCTACTCAGGAGGCTGAGGCAGGAGAATTGCCTGAACCCGGGAGGCGGAGGTTGCGGTGAGCCGAGATCGCGCCATTGCACTCCAGCCTGGGTAACAAGAGGGAAACTCCGTCTCAAAAAAAAAAAAAAGAAAAGAAAAAAAAAAAAACACCTGTTTTAGGGTCCCTTTGGGCAATGGGGTTGGTTGTGTAGGTATGAATATTCTAAATGATTAGGTTTTAAGGAATCAGCCCTTAAGTGGTGTTCTGAGAGTCTAACACTGTGTGTTCTGTGAAAAATTATAAATAGCTAAGCCCCAACTGTTACCTACAACATTTACTCATTGTTTTTATCCTCTAGTCATGATTATCAACTGCCAATTCAGAAAGCTGATGCCCCTTCCCATTATAAATAGAAGAATTATAAATTTAAAGGTCAAAAGCTACTTAGGATTATCTAGATCAGTGTTTGGAAGCTTTGTATTGTTTTGTTTAAGTACAGTTACTTAGGTGTTTTATAAAATAAATAAAGGGACTAAGAACCTAAGAACATCCACATAGAACTATGCAGTTATGTACTTGTAACATGTTAACTACATCTAGTAACATGTTAAACTAGAAAATGTCTAGGTTTGGGGCCAGACATTTAAATTATGTAAGGCCCCTTCCCTCTGATACAAAGTTTGAAAACCTATGATCAGATCAAATTATCTCATCAATGTTTGAATGTATTTTGCAGAATGCGTATCTAAAACATATCTTTGCAGGAGGCAAAACTTGAATTAGATTATGAAAGATAGTTGATGTGTGGAAGAGTGAAAGAAAGAGAAACGATTTTAAGAGAAAAACCTGAAAATGAATGATTGAAACATCACCCCTAATCTCCAGGAAGGCTTCCTGAGTGAGCAACCCAGAATCCTCAGAGAAAGATGAAAGAATGTGAAACCTGTCTTCACCAGTTGGAGGCAAGAACTGAAAAATATTCTTCACATATTCCAATGTCTTCTCTGCATCATGGGAAGGCTGCTTCCAGTAACACAAAAACTAGACTTAAGCTTAAGCTAGATTGTTTTTCAAACTGTGCTTACTCTAGTTCCCCTTCAGATAAAGAAAAAATCTTGAGAGGTATCTCTTCCACCTTACCCTTGACAGCGGCAAATCACTGATTGAAAACTAAGTATCTTCAACAGCCAGGCAATTTTTCTAACAAACTTTACATTTTTTTAACTTTGATTTTAGGTTGAGGTGTACATGTGCAGGTTTGATATGTAAGTATATTGCATGTCAATGGTATTTGGTGTACAGAGTATTTACACTTTGAAGTTTAAAATTTTTAAATTTTCCAAATATAAAATTGTATTTAAGTTGAATATACCTTTTGAAATGGCCCTGTGGATTCTCTGGTGTGGTACCAGGGAATCACTGGTACTTACACTGGCTGAGGGAGTGTAAGTTTTTCACTCTTATCTCTCCCTAGATGCCTCTATGCTGATTCCCACAATACTGGGCTAGATCTTTATAAAAAGTCAGCTTAGAGGAGTCTTAGGGAAGAATGCTGAGGTTAGTGGTCTAAGGGTGGTACCAAAATCTGTTCTGCCTTAAAAAGCAGGCACCAGAAAAATTGCCTGAAGCAGCTCCTTACCTAAGCAGCCAATATAACAACTAGAAAGTCCTATATATCCATCTCAAACAACTATAGAAAATCCAAGTCTTTATGAAACTTTCCTGAATCAACATAAACGGATCAAAGACAGATACTCATGTCTTTATAAACCTTGAATAATAACTAAAAGTTCATCATAGGCAGATGCATAAAGAATGATGTATACATAAAAATCAAGCACAGCTTTTCAGAAAATGCTTGTGTAGGTAAATTAGAACAATACACTTGTGAAAAAGTGAAAAAAAAAATTTAAACCACAAAACTTGGCATGATTTCTTTGTTCATTATCTGTTTTCAGTTTTGGTTTGTTTCTTCTGCATATTGTGTATATTTGAGAATACCAATTAAAGTCATGATGTTTAAAGAATTATAAAATATCTAAGCCCCAACTGCTACCTACAGCATTTACTCATTGTAAAGAAATTATGGACTTGCTCTTCTATCAGGGGACCAAATCAGAAGTTTGTCCTATTAGTCAATAAATCCTTACCAACTTATTTTTAATAGTTGAGGTACATTTCAAGGAAGATGATTAATGAATAATTTAGAAAAGCAGATTTTCTTAAATATACACAGTTTAAGAAGTTAAACACAATATTCATGAGTGACAATAAATTACTTTATTCCATACATACATAGTAAATAAACAATTACTTTTTCAACCTTGACAGGCCTTTTCTGCTAATAAGCTGAGAGCTCTACACATTTTCCTATTAAATCCAACATCATCCATTATCCTTGGAAGTTAAACAGATAGTAAATGATACTCATTCTTCAGAAAGAAAAGTCAAGGGCCAGTAAGATTTACTTATTTTTCCTAATTTATGAATATTAGATGACAAAATCAAGAGTAAAATTCATGACTCAAACAAGTAAATTCAGGGTCTCAGGTCCTGAGTTTGTGAAGAATTAGAAAATATTACTTAAAATAAACCCGTTCTACTAAAATTGTTTTAATTTTTTTTTTTTTTTTTTTTTTTTTTTTTTGATACAGAGTCTTGCTCTGTCGCCAGGTGCCAGGCTGGAGTGCAGTGGTGCACTCTCAGCTCACTGCAACCTCTGCCTCCCAGGTTCAAGCAATTCTCCTGCCTCAGCCTCTCGAGTAGCTGGGACTGCAGGTGTTTGTCACTACACCCAACTAATTTCTGTATTTTAGTAGAGACAGGGTTTCACCATGTTGGCCAGGATGGTCTTGATCTCTTGACCTCATGGTCTGCCCGCCTCAGCCTCCCAAAGTGCTGGGAGTAAAGGCATGAGCCGCCGAACCCAGCCAATTGTTTTAAATTTTAATTCAATTTATTTTAAATTCTGATTTAAAATAATTGTTTTATACACACACACACACACACACACACACACACACACACACGTATAATGTATATACAGTCATGAGTTGCTTAACAACAGGAATACATTCTTAGAAATGCATTATTGGGTGATTTCATCATTGTGTGAACAACATCGAGTGTACTTACCCAAACCTAAATGGTAAGGCCTATGTATACCTAGGCTATATGTTATAGTCAATTGCTCTTAGGCTGCAAACCTGTATAGCATGTTACTTTACTGAATATGGTAGGCAATCATAACACAATGGTAAGTATTTGTGTATCTAAACATTTATAAACAGGAAATATACAGTAAAAGTATGGTATAATCTTATGGGACCACTGTTGCATATGCAGTCCATCACTGACTACAACACTGTTAGGCAGATATGAATGTAATGATATCTATACTTATTAACTACACCCCCCACACACACACACAAACACACACACACACACACACACACACACAATGTTTCAGGTAATAAAGACGTCTTGGAACTAAACATAAAACATTGAGAATTCCTTAGGAACAATTTACTGTATCCCTCAAAGAACTATACAGTACTTGTAAATTGTTCTCCAATCCATTTTCCTTGAGATTAATTGGTAACTTTTCCCTGCTTAATCATTTGATCTGGCCATGTGTTAAGAAGACATTCCTTTATTTCCTTTCAGAATTTTGCTTAGGGATTACCTATGTGATGTTTAATTTTATATGTCAACTTGATTAGGCCATGGGTGCCCAGCCATTTGATCAAACAATTTGGGTGTGTCTGTGAGAGTGTTCTGGCATGAAATTAGCACCTGAATCAATAAATCAACAGATGGAGCAAAGCAGATTGCCCTCCCTCTGTAATGTGGGTGGGTTTCATCCAATCAGTTGAATGCTTGAATACAGTGAAAAGGCTGACCCTCCTAAGAAAAGGAAATTCTTCCTGCCTCACTGCTTTCAAGGCTGGGTTTTGTTTTTCTTTTTTCTTCTTGCCTTTGGAGTCAAATGAAATACTGTATCTTCCTGTGCCTCAAGTCTGCTGGTCTTCAGGCTAGAATTATACCACTGCGTGTCTAGCTTACCAACTGCAGATCTTAGGGCTTGTTAGCATCCATAATACCATAATCGTGTAAGCCAATTACTTATAATAAATATCCACACCCTCGTTTCTCTCTCTCTCTTTCTCTCTCTCACTCCCTCCCCACCATGTGGTGTATGTGAGTGTGTATGTGTGTGTTTTCTATTTCTCTGGAGAACTTTGACTAATATAATATTTGATACAAACTCAAGAACTTCTTAAAGGTTTCAGTGATCAAGGACAAAGATGTGTCTTTTGCTTTCATTTCAGTAAAAGAATGAAGATCCACTTATTCTTCATAAAATGCAAGCAACAGACTGCAAAATCATCTGACTGCTTATTGCAGACCAAGTCAAGCCCATCCTCTTTTTTCAATTGCTTTCCAGTGGCTAGACACAGGAGTCTGAACCCTGTAACCTTAATATTAAAGCTCTGAAAAATCACGGCTTTATCTATGCCCCCACAGGGCTAGCCCATTATCTGTCCCAACAATTATTTTCTTAATGTATGCCTAAATTCCTTTTCTTGTGCTGAGTCTTCCACCAATGATACATTTACCCCTTCTTTCTATCACACAATGTTTTCAGGTCCTAACCAGAATCCTGTCTTCTAGAAAAACATAAGCCCATAAGAATCTCCTTTAAACAACTATTGTACATATTTTTTGTACCATACAATTGGTACTTTAATATGTACCTATCTTTTCTCTTTAATTGGATTACACGCTCCTTAATGTCAAAAGCTAGGTCTTATAATTCTGTTTTCCAAATGTCTGCCACATAATATGTGCTCATTTTAATACTGTTGAATGAATTGATGCAACAAAAGCTTTGACACTGGGAAAAGGAACAAGTAAGCAGATATGTGAGAGGCTGATAGACCTACAGAATAAGGAAAAGAAAAGAGAAAATATCAGTAACCTATGAGATAAAGTACTAGGAAAGAAAAGGTAAGGGAAACAAAGACGTTTCTAGGAGAGCTACCAGGGTTCTATAGTTTTCATTCATCTTGAGAAAGTTCCCATTTCATTTCTTCTGGGGAAAGAGGGACCTGAACACACTAAAACTTATGATAAGCTGAATGTAGGAAGCTTCAGTAAGTAAAAGGGAGGTAAGAAAGGAAGGTTTAAAATAACAACATAAAATCGATCAAATAGCTATGAATATACCGAAATTTCGGAAAGAGAACATTTCTTTAATATTTGTTTTGTTTATTTGATCATGTTAGCTGAGCGATATTCTTATTGTACCAGGTCAAGGACTTAGACTAAGACTGAGCTGAAGACAGAAATGAGAGCTGGAGGCAACATCTTCCAAATTCTTGCTTTAGTTCACTAATAGAAAAGTAGCTAATTGATTGAAAAGGAGGTTAAGAAGCATTAAAAATCATTTTGATTGGGAGAAAATATGTCAAGGTAAGAATGTAATTTATATCTTATTTAAAATGATCACTGATGCTAAAAGATGTGGATTAATGCAAGCAAAAAGATCAATTTACAAAGCATTGAGATGTCTGGCAGTAAATTTTAAAAAGACTGCATATCAAATGTCATTCAACTTCTCTCTTTTCCCAGCCTCCCTTCCACACCAGTGCTAATCACTCAGCACTCCCTTAGGCACCCAGTATTTTCTTTTGTATCTGAGCAACTCTGTCACAGACAGTATCGATTGATCCTAATCAACTCATCCTAACTCTGCAGTCTTGGAACTATGTGTTCTCTCTTCCAGAATATACTTGTCTTAAAATAAGGCCAAGAAACAGGGCAAATGCTTAACGGAAAAAAAAGACTGATAGAATTATATGTATCAGTAGAAAAAATAACTAAAAGATACAACCTTCCCAAATCCTTTCAGATCTTCACAAATGGCCCTGCTGTCTAGTGATCTAACTTTCTCCTAAATCCAGAAAAGAATATCCAGTTTTTAGTTAAGAAAATAAAGAGTTTAAATTAATCTAGAGATAGAAACCTAAGGACCAAATACTATATTTGAATGCTGCTATCTTTGGAGAGGATTCTCAAAGCCCAAATGTAAAAGTAAAATTACTAGCTGAAGGTGAAGTTGTTTCTACTGACAATCAGAACAGTCTCTTCTCTGACTGAGTTTGTTTCACAAGTGTTTATTGAGCTCCTGATTCATAAATTTCGTTACCTGTTAAAGGATGTCTGACACAGGGTGGACAGGGAATAAGACACCCACCCCCTTCAAGAAGCTTAATAAACATATACCCTGAGTGTGATTAGAGAAAAAAAAAAAAAAAGTAAAATTAAAAATAAAAAAAAATAAATCCTGCAGACAAGTGTTTAGAATCTTTTCTAACTTCCCCACTCACCTTATCACAATTAGTTTTATCAGATTAGGTAACTGTCACTTGAAAATACAAAAATATAACATAGTTGGCTTCAAGGGTGTGAGGCGACAGACAAGTAAGTCTTACTTATTTGGTGATCAATGAGATGTGAAGGAAGCAGGTGTGCCTTAGAGGAACTGTGGGATGTGAGTGGGCCAGAGAGTAAAAATGAGATGACATCCCCCCTCACCTGCTATTTGCTTTTGGTTTTTATAAATCTGAAGTTTAAAAATATTTTTTCAAAATTGCATATAATTAAAATTTGTGAGATTTTTATACAAAAATTTAGTTTCACATATTTCTAGAAATCCCAAAGAAACTGACAACTCTGAGTAGGCAATGCCACATGGCAAGAAACAGGTGGAGTGAATAATCTCATAGGTGACTGAGGCTTAACTTTCACCTTGGGACTGATGGTAATTCAATGTTCCTGATGTTAAGCAATGATCTACCCTTTCTTCAGGGGCAGAAGGAACTTGAATGCACTGAAGTATAATAATCTGAATATAAAAGTTGCAATAAGAAAAAAGGTCAGGATTTTAAAAACAACCTAAAATAGATAAAATATCTATTACTCTATTGAAACTGCAGAAAGAGTACATTCCTTTATTGTCTCTGTGGTTTCTCTATTACAGACAAGCTTTCTTTATAAGAAAAAAATCAATAATCAAATTTTAAAAGAAAAGTCAAATTTTCTTTCAGTTACAGAACATAGAGAATTCATCATAAATACCCTTCAACACGCTGTATATGCTCAAATAATTTTAATACCTTTTGTTTTTCAAATGAGAAAGATCTATAATTCCATTTATTAAATCAGCTCTTAAAAATATTTTACTATTGAAACTTGGTCCTAAACTTAAGTTCACAGTATATGATAAAGGTTTAAAGAAAGCTTATTTAACCTACATTAAATCTTGATGATGCATTAATGAGTCTTTTAAAGGGATAATTTTAATTCCCCAATCTTCAACCGTAAAGACTATATAGTGCTAATCTGCCTTGCCCTTTCAATTAAACTTGTTAAGGGCATTCTATTTAGTCAGCACCCTGAATGGGCCATTAAAATTCTTGTTCGGTAAGAGTTGTGTTCAGTGCTCTGTTGTTTTAAATTCCATTAAATCCAAATGGTCTTTATCGCCCCATGACCACTGTGACTTCAATCAGCCAATTTAATTACCTTACAAAATTGTCAGCAGAAGCAGCAAAGAAAAACAGGAAACCCTATGACGTTATCAGATTGAAATCTTCCTCTGCAGTGTTTAATCTAGACTAGTCAATAATGATGATGTGCACCTACTTCTTTCCCTTTCGGGGGTTTCTGACCTTACTTTTCATGCTAAGATTTAGGGTACAAGATTCATCTGAAGCACTTCTAATACTTTGATAACTGGACTACAAATTGAAAGCCCTTTGAAGATAAAGCTTCGCTACCCAAATGAAAAACAATCAACACTTAAATTTCAATATATCATATCATCCTACTGAGGAAAATCAAGGATCTCCTGCAAGCCCTAAGTATTATGCATACAGTAGATTAATAATTTCAGTATGTTACATTTTAAAGACAGTAAACTACTTTCTGCTCTGATGTGCAAAAATGGGCATTGACAATTTCCAGGCAATAAATGTAATTTGGGCTACCATAACAAAGTCAAATCTTAAGAACTGAAGGACAAGGTGAAGTAATTTCTCTCACTTGAACGTTAAATTTTTACCACAAAAGAGCAAAGCATTTTCTTTATCAGAAATTATGATAACTAAATGTCATGAAAGATTATGTCATTGTTAACATATACAACACATTATGTAATGGTGAGCAAACTTGAAAAGGCTCTGATAATCAATGATACACCATCGTTTGATCTATGGTATTTTCCTTCTTCATGTGAGAGGAATTTACATTAACTTTCCTGTGCTGAGTAAATGTTGAAACAGTGTCATTTGAGAATTCAGAGAATGAACACATCGTAATGATCACTTGCATGAAACCAAAAAGCAAAACTTGTCTGAAGAAATGTCTACTGATATATAAACCCTGTTCGCTTCTGAAAGACAACCTCACAAAGCCTGAAAATGTGTTGAATTTAATGTGTCTGGGTAGAGAAAGAGTGTAATTTCTAGAAGACAAAAAGATCATTTTTCAAAGTCATTTTCTGAAACGATTGTGCCTCTGTTGATGGATCACATGAAGTTATTCTTTGAAACTTTAAGAGTAAGTGAGAACTTATGGGAAAAACTGATTTTTTAAAAAGTGTGGCCGTTGTGTTGGCGATTCCTGGAAAGATTTCTCTCTTGCATTACAGAGCTCAGCTAAGCAGGTGTTCGGGCTTTATCTGTTGCAGATAGTAGCCTCTATTACTCCCCGATCCCCGCCTCCCGGGAGTCAGTTTTCCGGCTTCCAGATGTAAGGCCACTCCTCCCTCCCACCCACCTCACCTCTCAAAGAAAGAAAAACCTCTTTCAAAGAATTTGTAGAGTGGCGGCTTCTAAGCTCAGTCAATTCACTCTCACTTTGCGATGTTGCAGTACATCTGCTACTAATTATTGTTATCTCTGAGCAAATGAGATGCCCAGCAAAATAGCAGGATTTCCATATGAACCCTTTCTGCTCTCTCTCTCTCTCACGTTGTAGATTTTATCCCACAACGTATGGGCGGTCCCTTAAACTGGCTGTGCTCACCTTCTGCGTGTGCGCAAGGAGGTGAGTGCTGTCCCACTAACAGGTGGTCAGTGCGCAATGCCAAAGAGACCCCAGCGCGTCTAGGAGGGAAGACTTCTGCTGGGAAACCTTTAAGAGAGCAGTTCAACTGGCTTGTTTAAGAGAAAAGTTAGATCGAAACATCAAAAGGGAAGACCCGGCCTACCATAAGCTCAGCAATTCGGAAAGGAAACCTTGGAGATGCTGTCAAGGAGTCTAAGTTTTGGTTGACGTCTTTGCTGCTGGCGTTCTAAATTCCAATTTAGATAAAGACTTCAAATCACAATCTGACCTCGAAGACCGGAAGCAAGTGATCGCTTGGGGAGTGATTTCTTAAAGAAGATGCTTAAACACGCTAGTGCTCCCGAACGGTGAGCTCGAGGCCAGCCCAGCACACAGCCAGAGCTGGCTTCTGAGCTTCCTCGCACTTCCTTGGGGAAGCAGGGGTCAGCGCATGCCCAGAAGAGAAGCACTGGCTAAAGTAACAAAAGCAAGGTTCAAGTACCTCCGCCGTTGGCTGGGAGACCGTGGAGTTGCGGGTCACACCCCCGCGGACGGAAGAGTCCCGCCTTCACCCTATCCGTAGGCGGGCTAGGCTGGGACGCAGCTGCGGAGAAACAAAGATGCCTCATTTACATAGGCTGGGAACTTCTCGCTCGACCTGGGGTAGGAAAACTGACTCTCTAAAATGCACCTTGCCCGCAGGGTGGGCACCCAAGAAAACCCAAGTTGACCCGGCACAGGATCAAAGGCGGGGTAACAGCCAAGACTCACTGCATGGGGCTCGCCCGCCTGCCTGGCGGTGACCCTTGGTTGACCCTCAGGTCACTGCTATAGAGCCTTAGAGCAGCGCCCTAGGATCGGTTCTCTGGATACCTTTTCTCAGAGATGTTTGCTGAGCCGCTGCAGAGGAGCAGGCTGGCGAGTGCAGTGGAGCCGGAGTCCGCTGGGCCTGGAGCTAAGGGAGAAATAGGACACAGGCGCTCCTGGGTGTAACTGCAAAGTTTTCTTGGGCACTAAATAGACCTCACCGTGCTAAAGTTTGAGGCTTTTCAGGAGGGCGTATGTGCCTTCGTGGGCGCGCGAGTGTGCGTGAGAGTGTGTGTCGGTGAGATTGTGTGTGTGTGCGAGAGACTGTGTGTGTCTGTCATACAAAGAGGGCGAGGGAAGCGTGGGGAAGAGGGTGATGCACACTGAAGCGGTGTTGGGGGAGGCTAAGGAGGAGACAAGGGCTCAGCACTCTAAGCGGGGACTGCCCATTGCCTTCAAGAAGGTGACAGGAGGACGCCGGGTCGAATCACAGTCCTAGTGGGAGCAAGAGGAAGGATAACACAGAGTCTCCACCGGCGGGGAAGGGGGGCTGGGGTGGCCGCCTGGGCGGGCTCCTCCGTTGCCATGGCGCTGCAACGGAGGCGCCTGGCGGCTGCAGGCGCCCTACACACCAGGACTGGGGATGGAAGGGGCCCTGCATGCTTCCTCCCTAGCAGAGGCGGCTGGTCTCTCCAGCACCCGGGGCAGCTGCTCCATGTGCAACTCCAAACTCTTCCCTTCCAAGGCACAGGGCCAGGGATGGGGCACCGGCTCGACTTTTGAGCCAAAGTTGAAAATAACCATTCTCAAGAGTGGCTTATATGTGCTCAACCAACCATCCAATACACTCAGAACATGTTTACTCCAGAAGAAAATAAAACTCCCACCATTGCATCAAAATAGCCCCAACAGGGAAATGTTCCTGTAACAATGTACACAGTCCTCTTCCCCACAACTCAGGTCAGAAATCAGAGGAAATGCATCTCCACGTGGAAGATGTTTGAAGTTAATGTAGAAAACAGCAGGTTATCTAGAAGCTGGGCTGTTAGTTAAGGGTATCAAGGGGCTAGTGTGGAGATCTTTGCCTACTATCCCATTTCTTAAAGATATTCCTAGTAAGCATTGGTCTAAGAAAGCGTGTGTGTATGTGTGTGTGCATGTGTGTGTGTGTGTGTGTGTGTAAAAGAGAGAGAGAGAGAGGGAGAGAGAGAGAGAGCTCTTTTGGAAAGCTGCTACACACTCTGCTACAGTCCCCAAGATTTATAATATGAAGGTATGAAATAATCAGTGAATGTAACAATCTAATGATTCAGCAAATATTGTGCTGCAAGACCAGAGTAGCAATAATTAAATCCTTAGAGTATTGGTGACAGTTTTCCAGCTCCCAGTCTTCTTTTTTAATCTAGTCAGCAAACACACTTAGTAATGCACACTGATTCACAAACACACATCAGGATTCCTCAGGATTCCACATAACTGGGATAAAAAACTCCAAATATTGGGCAAACTACCATACTGTAGCACTTACCATATTTGAAACCTAACTGCTGAAAGCACACACACACACACAAACACAAATGCACACACACATATATGTTCGTGCACACACATTTCTAATGATATAGAGACCTGTTTAATCCTGTCCACAGAAACAATCATTTCCTGTGGATGCTTGTTGCTAAGAGCAACGTGCTTAAGTACCATCTCAAGGCATGAAAAAAAGCAGGAAAACTACTACAGTAGGAAGCCAGCCATAATCCAGTGTCTTTTTTGTCACCACCAGCCTTTTTGACTGTGGGCATCTATGAGTTTGTGTGGTCAGGTGAGGTTCCTTTTTTAATGCATGTGAAAGCATCCCTACCTTGGTTCTACAAAGCCTATGAGAGATGGTGAATTTTATCATTGGCGGAAGAAGAAAAAAAATATGGAAAAACGGAAAGACAGGAGATGCTGTTGGCATGATAGAAAATGCAGGCAATTACTCTTCAGTTTAAATTTGACCGAGTGACTTTATGTGTCTCCTTTTATCTCAAAGACACATGCTCAGGATTACATGGTTTCCTGCACTCTTTGGTCTGAATCCACTTGAACTATCAGAGGAAGTGCCTACAATGGGAGCATTCATCCTGTTGGCTTTCTCCTTTCTTCCTCTTATCTACTTCAGGGAACTTTCCCTGACTAGTGCTGCTCCTACTAAAACTCCTTTGGCCATTCAGAGCAGCTGATCGTCGCCCACGCTTCATTTTCTCCAAGCAATCACTCTGACCCTCTGACCAGGGTTTCCACTGGAGTCTCACGTTGAGATTTTCCTTCAACTCCAAAGAAGCCCCAATTCTTAGAAAAGCAATACATTCCCATAAAAAATGTAACTACTTACCGTCTTTCCTCTTGCCAGGGTGAAATAAAGATGCAGACTTAGTCACCTCTCCCCAAACAACTACTCTTTCCCACCGCCCAAGGTACTATCCTTCATCATTAATTAGTCCATAATGCCCAGAAAGCTGTGAGAGGGGGAATTAGCAAGTTAAAAACAAAAACAAAAACAAAAAAAGCCCTTCTAATTTTGAGTTATTTCGTTCTAGCTAAGTACCAACCTCCCTGTGTTAAGTAGAACCTCAAATCTTACATTTTTTAAAAGCTCTGCATCCCAGTAAGAGCAGCAAGGGATTGGAAAAGCAGTGAAAACAATCGAAAAGGCTCTCTGGCAAAAGAAATCGAAAGGGTTAGGACCTTTCATTTGCACGTGAGAACTGCCTGGTCCCTGGCGGAAGCGGACGAGCGCAACTCGCCAAAGAGTTACCGGGTATTAACTCACCCGCCCTGCAAGCTGAGAGGCGTGCAACCCCGGCGCGCACTTTCGCGCTGACCGCGCACCCCTCCAGGCTCGTCGGACTCGGGGGCAGACAGGCGGGAGTGTAGGCTGACAGTGCCTCCAGCATCATCCCGTCTCCGCGGCAAGCTACCGTGGGGAGGTAATGCAGAGACCACTACCACACACTGGCACTTCCTTTACCCTCCCGCGGCTAAAAATAAAAATAAAGAAGAGAATAAATGAAAGCACAAGGAGTTCTTTAAAAGCCCCAGGAGACTACAGAGCAGTGAGCAGATCGGAATCCACAGAGCCCACCGCCAGGCAGAGCGAACCCGCTTGTTTACATCCGGCTGCCTGGGAGCGGATACCAGGCAACAGAGAGGGATGGGGAATCTTACCGAATCTTAATACATGTGTGGTTCCTTGAGAATATCCAATCCACAGTAAACAGAGCAGGAGTTTAACGGTGCGCCTGAAGACTGGATTACTTAGAATCGGGAAAATAATCTTCATGGTGTTTCTGTGTCCACACGCGCGGCACTCACTTCCCCGATCTAGCGTTCAGCTCCCGGGTTCGGGCAGAAATGAGGATGCGTGGAGTGGTGACCGCAGACACGATCACGGCATGGTCACAGAGAAAGGAAGGAGTCTCCGCTTCCCAAACCCATTAGCAATCGCTGCATGTTCTTCACTCACTGCGCCAAGGAGCAACCTTCCACTGCAAGGAATGGTGGGACATCCATGTTATTCGGAGAGCATCCGGGAGAAATCCAGCACGCACACCCACAATGTCCGGCCGCGCGAGCCTGAGGAAGCAGAAGAGGAGGAAAAATCAATAGGAAATCCAGCCTTGGTAATGGACGAGATGTCTATAGCGTGCCACAGTCCCAGCACAAAAGGCGCTTTGCTTGCAAGGGTTTTGCCAGGCCCTATTCTACTGCACTGCTGCACTGCTTCTGACGTGAAGCCAAGACTAAGTGAGAAAGATTGAGATAGCTGCTCTCCTCTTAAGGCTCCCGGCGAGTGAGCTCCCCAATATCTATTATGCAATCGATCTGACAGCCCGCCTTGAGTTGCAAGAAAGAAGTTGGATTTATTTATTTATGTGGAGAACATTGCTTTTATTTTCAATGAGTCTTTGCTGATAGAATAAGTGGTGTATGTAAGCAGACTTCTTCCAATCAATTGATGAATTTCAGCAAATTACTAGCTAAATCAGAGTCAGTTTGGGAATTGTGAAAAAGAAAGTGATCTAAGATACAGGAATTTACTGCAAATCTAACTTGTGGTTAGGTTGAGTCTTATTTATACTTTTCTATGTGGAATGCAATTGGAGAGATAAACTCACTCTTTAAAAACTTGACTGGGGTATTCCTTGATTGTTACCCAGAAGTAGAAGAAATTTCTTCAGTGAACTTTTGTGGGGGAAATGTCAAATTAAAATGGAGAAATTACATTTTCCACCCATTTTTTAAGCTCAAAGAAAATAATTGTGCATATGTAAAAACAATGATGTCTAAATTCATGCAGCAAACTCTAAAGCCTTCAATAATTTATGCCTAAATTTCTTCACATTTTGGTTTTTTGAACATTCTTTTTTCTAAAGAGAACATTCTTTTTTCTAAAGCTATATGGAATCATAGCTTGAGCAACAGTGAGCGTTATAACCTCCCCTTAAATTGTTTTGTTCTTTGCTACCTTTCTGGTGGAAATATTTAGAGTGACCAGGTAGCGACTCTCTTGGCTTTCATTAGCAGGAGTTTTTTAGCAAGAAACAAAGTACAGGGATTTCATTCAACATAAAAATACATTTTTATTATTAAAATAGGTAATGCACAGTCTACTGATTAAAAATATACAATGCTAATATTTTACATTAAATGAAACAAACAAGTATAATAAAAATATCATTGTCAACATTTTTAAATGATTAAACATCACAAAAGGCAAACTGTTGGACTTATGTCTTATAATTAATCTCTTTTTCATAACCAACTAACAGGGCATAGGTTAAATCTTACAAAAATAATATATTCTATTTGAAAGCTAATTTTTAAATATGGAGTAATATGGGTGATATGAATATTTGCCTTGTAATTTTCCCCCCAAACAGCAAGAAAACACTACAATGTTTTCATTTCATTACAGTGATTTTTTAAATTTAAATTTTCTTAAGATATTATAAAGTGTTGATTTCAAAAGAAATCTACATTTTGCAAAGGCATTAAGTGGCATTTATTTTTTTTAAGATGGAGGCAATAACTGCAGTGTCAAAAATAAGTATCACGAATGGCTAGTTCTGCAGTCTAGCAGGCAATTCAATCAAATAATTTGAGTATTTGAGCACCTTAAAAGGAATACCTAGTGCTAAAACTAAGGGTATCTAGCGACTCCTTCAGTCCATGTTTAAAATATCTCTTATAAAACATGTACAGCCCAACATGTTCTGTCTTGTATTTGCTGTCTCATTTATTCCATTCTGTTTGTTCATTTTCTTTTTGATCCTAGCAGAGATAATAATGACTGCCAGGGGAAAAAAATAATTCTTCACATTTTTATCTGCCAATATAACTGATATCTACTGCCTGAAAATAGCATGTTTTATTGTGACTAATCAAAATACTGAAATTTTGCAGTGTAGCTGGCATTTATTGGAACCTGAGAAAACAAAATGTACCATATCTCCTTGTTCATGTATTCTGTCAATATAATAACATTTTACATTATGCTTGCAACTTTTCTACTTGAAACTAGCATTCTAAACTATTTATTTGGGGGGGGTTATTTGGATATCTAGTTGGAAAAGTGAAAAATCAAACTTCCATATTCATGAAGTTCTTAATAAAACAGTTAAAAGATTGGAATTTTTTCTGCTATTAATTGATCCCCAAAGAATCAGTTTTGCACATATGCTAAATTAGATTCATTTACATCCATCAACTCAGTTGAAAGACTTTTAACACATTAGACAGCAATTCCACCTGTCCAATTGAACTTCTGCAAGACTGGAGATGACCTTTCTTCAGGACCACGGACAGCGCTCCACGCACTGGTTTATTCTGGAGTAGTACAATGAATGGGTAATATGATATTTGAGTGACAATGTGCAAATTTTTACTACACAGAGTAAAGGAATTGGAATTATTTCATTGTTCACGCTATCAAGAGGACTATTTTATCAACTGTGTTATGTGTATTTTTCAGTACAACTAACTGATATTGCTTGATATATCTGAGATGTACTAACAGTCATCCTTTTTTTTTTTTTTTTTTTTTTTTTGTAATAGGGCACACTATTTTAAAAACAAACCACTTACATTAATTGTGAGTTTGCTCATGAACACTAAACTACTTGTTTGTTGGTACAAAAAAAAAATTGCCAGAAAGGCCACAATTCAGAATGCCGAATAACATATTGTCAATATTCAGTGGCTGAAGACATTTTTTAAAATGTACTATTAGTTATCACTTTCAATTCTCCACCTCCAGATTTCCATCTGTTACAGGGGTAATTAGATTAATTCTTGTTCTTTCTCATTAAACTCGCTTCCTAGGGAAAAAAATTTGCTAAATTTACCTCCTCTATATGACAATAAAATAATTTGGTGGCATAGTTGATGCTTTAATGCGTGGCAGTTTTGAAGTTATTACAAGTTTCTCCCCAATACTGATACCACACATCATAGTTCTGAGGTTATATGAAGGATTAATAAAGTCCTTATACAGTATTTCACTGACGAGATTTAACTCTTTTAAAAATTGTGTCAGTTCTGTAATTTGCTTCTCTCTTAAAGGAAAAAGAAAACGATGGCTATTGGGTGAGGCAATTATATACACTTAGTAATAGTAATACTTATATATTTTATTCTATGGTCTCATTTTTTTTCTCATTTAACCATATGGCACTCTTTATTTCTAGGAGCCAAGGTCTGTAGGTTCCAAGGTCAAAGCATAGATAACAAACTGCAAACACACACATACATGTACACACAGAGAGAAGCAGTGTTTAGAAGTAAACCTCAAAAAAAAAAAAACAATAGAAGGCTGACATAAATATCAAATCTATGACAAATTGACAAAGAAGAAAATATATATCATGTTAATGCAAAGCTTCTTCCAACAACAATAACAACAAAAACCACTAGCTTCATCTTTCACTATATTTTTATATTTGCGGACACTAATGACCTCATATTCTTTGGCACTATTACTTGAGAAGCAATTTTAGTTTCCTATTCTCCCAGTGAAAATGAATCTTATTCTAGTTAGCTGCCCCCTGCTGGGGTATGAGGAAATGTGTAATAATCTTTATAGTATAACATTTTAAAAGACAATGCCTATACCTTTTGCTGGAAACAGCAAATATATATCCCAGAACAACCTGAATTTCAAAGGTGTTTCAAAGGTTCTTCCATGCCATAGCTATATTTAATGTTTTCACATGGAATTCTTACTAAGTATTCCACTTGGCTTGTCATGGAAGTCCTGCTGTTATGTGACATTTGAGAGGCCTCATCTTATAGTAACACCTAACCTATTTTTCCATGCAAGTAGGCTGTTGCATTGCAACTTAGCTAAAATAAACAGCCTCTTTATACATGGCATTAAATGTCTCAGAGAATAAAGTCAGGACTGAGTCAGGTTTGAGTTGAAATCACACTGTTGCATGCTTACAACTCACTCTTCTTAACTATGTATGCTATGCTACCCCTTATGATTCTGAACACATTATCAGCTGGTCCACCAACATTCTGCTGCATTGATGATTAATGACATTTAGAGTTTTAATTAATTTTTAGATACTAAAAAGAAGCGTAGCTTAATTAAGAAACTGAAGTGGAATAGATTTACGTATCCCATAACTTTTTTTTTTTTTTTGTAATTTCAGCCTGTGTGATCTTCAATGGATTTAAATAGGAGATAACAAACAGGTAAAACTTCCAAATATTACTCATTTCTCTATCACCTTCCCCCTGTGCATTTCAATTTTTTGTTGTTTGTTTGACTCAAAAGTTTTTAAGGCCACTGTAAGTTGACAGGCGGCCTTGGTGGTAACAGGAATAGGCTCTATAAAGTTATAAAGTAATGAACTAAGACAAATCAAGATTGAAATACAATTGCATTTCTCCCAGCAACTAAACTGACTAATTAAGACACAAATGAGCCAATCATCTCTTATGAGGTGAAAATAATCATCAATCCATAAGATAATTTCTGATGATAGAATACTTACGGTACGGAGATGAAGAAACGATAGAAGATAATCAGTGCATTATCAAAAGGCTAGTAGTAGTAAGTTTTCTAATATTCCCCATTGCCTAAACAGGAAATCATTCTCTAAGGAGCCTCAGCTTGGTCGTGTTGTTTGGTAAAGAAACTCTATCTCCTTAAAGGTAAAAATATCAGAGTATGTGGTTCGTTAAAAGTTCTTGAGGTTTATGATCCACCCTGGTAACACTGCCCCCTCTTTACCCTAATGGGACGCCCTCCAAGTTTTTTCCGAAGCTCTTAATACGGGTACCGGTTAAAATAAATGTACTTCCTCAGCGCAGAACTAAGGAGTCGGGTTAATGGAAGGATGAGTGGACAGAAGAAGGGATGGGGAGTTCGTCAGACCCGCAGGCAGACACACAGCTTCTTGCCATCTGTCTCCTTTTCTTCGCCTCGCGTGAGTCCCCGTAGCTGAGGCCACTTCCTGACACGTCCACTTATTAAATCATTTTATGTGGCGAACACAGGCGACTGCAGCCAACAGAGCCACTTGCAAGCTTGACGGGAATTGGCTGAGACGAGCCCGACAAAGACACTCGCAGGGAATCGGTCCAGCGGGTGGCCCGAGCGCACTGATGTCCGCAGCGCTGCTCTTCGCCTTCTTCCTTCTCTTCCGACGGAAAATGCCCCTCGCCCACCCGCAGTCCCTCCCGTCCCCGTGAAAACAAGCACCTCAGGAAGGAGCCCGGAGTGCAGCACACCACCAGGGAGTCCTTACCTGGCGCTGGGGGTGAGGTGGGCGGGGAGGGGGTGGGGTGGTCCTCCGGGAGGAGCAGCCGGAGGAGGTCGGGCGGAAAGTCCCTGGCTCCCAGACAGAGCAGCGCAGCCGCCTGCGCCGAGCGCGAGTGACGGCAGCGGCGAAGACGGTGACCGAGGAGCAGCGGCGGCGGCGGCGGCGGCGGCGGCGGCGGAGACAGACACGCCTCCTGGCGGGGGTTCCTCGCCTCTTGCTTTAAAGGAGCCGCGCTCCTTTCTCCGCGGCCCCGCACGCTCCTGGCCGCCGCGGCCACTCGGGGGCACCTCCCACCCCTGGACCACAGGAGCTAGAGCAAGAGAATTCCTGGTGTCCCCAGACTTGGATGTTACGAAGCCTCCGGCCTAACTTCGCTCCCTGAGCGCACACCCACCCCCTGGGATGGGGAGACTAAGGCCGAGATGCTCTGTCAGGGAGTGAGTAAGGCAAAGCGCGGAGGAATTTGCCTGGCCTTGAGTGGTGACAGCACATACAAGGAGCCCAAACACATTTGGTTCTGGGTGATGGCTTTTATACCTCCCCAAAACCATAACAACGAAACTTCTCTACTATCAGGGCTTGGAGGGCAGCTGGTAGTCTCCAAAGTGTACCTCTTAGTCCAACTACGGCCATTTCCCTTTGGGGTTTGCAGGAAAGATCTTGATCTGCTCACCTTCCACCCCACCTCCAGCGCACACAACAAAAGCGCTCTGGTAGCGCTGCAGTCGGTATTCCCTCAGACGCTGGGAGTCACATTGCCCTGCTCCCTGCCACCACTGCTGAGAACGGATGCTTGGAAACGGACTTTCCCTGAATGTCAGGAGGTTGGTTAGGGCTGTCTCTGTGTAAGTCTGGCGCCTTAAATAGTAGAGCCTTCTTACTCCCGCCCAAGTCTGGAACTCTCAACCTAAGCAAATTTTAAAAAGAAGTTGGATTCGAGATCTAGTGGGCACCGAACCGAAGGCCGCATACTCCAAGGTTGGAAAGAGGAGTCTGGGGAGCTGTCCTGGTTTGGCGACCACCTGTCCAAGTTCTCGGGGGCGGGGAGGCTTTATTTTAAAGGCCAGAGATGGGGAGGGCCACCTGAGTCCCAGAATCTTCCGGCAGCTTGGCTTCCAGGGAGGGGCTGGCCGCGGTGAGCGCACCAGGCTCTCCCCGCTTCTCGGTGGAAACGATTAGCTTCTGCAAACAATCCCTGAGTTCCGCTCCTCTGGGTCGGAAAAGTCAACATCTATTCAATACCGTTGCTATTTTATCCTCAGCCCTACAATATTAACTGGAGCTGAGTCTTAGCAGTTTCCCCCAGAGGAAGTTGGCGAGCTGCGATTCGCGAGGATATTTAAGTGAGGCTGAGCGGGAACAGGCCAGGCGCACTGGGCTCAAGAGATCGTTTCAAACGGGGCTGTATAAAGAAGGGCCAGGTGGGATTCCAGGGCTCTGCAGTCCCCAAGCAGCCCCAATCCCTGGTGGCTCTCCACTATCTAATTCCGAAGTCCCGGAAGTAGAGAGGCTACTTCTCTGGAAGTAGACCACTGGTCTGAGCTGGACACCACAATTTGCCCTTTTGCTGCCTCCTTCACTGCAGTCCTGGTAGGGTTAAGCCCTCGCTGGACCCTGGCGCAGCAGGGCCATGTTCCACAACCTAAGGCTAGCGCCTGGCTCAGACTAGCTCTGAAATACAGAAATTCAATCCTGCCAGTCTTTCCTTCTTGGTCACCACCCAGGGTTCTCTGTGCCCTGGTCCTCCAACATGCCTGCTGGGCATTCTTGGGGGGGGGGGGCGTGCAGGAGGGGGCTCAGGACGTAGGTTAAGGAGGGATGAGTTAGTGGCAACGGAGAGCCCCTTAGTCATTTAAAGATCCTGGGGGTGTCTGGGAGGCTCCCGTAATTAAGTCAACAGCAGCCTTGTTCTACCGAGTAAATAAATAGTCAATGGCTCTATTGTGCATCCTGGAGCGGGCAGCACAGACGCGTGACCGGCTCTGGGCGCCTGGGCTCCAGCTGCTGTGACCTGCAGCCTAATGGGCCCTCGAGGCACAACCAAGTTTGGGCCAGGCTCCGAAAAAATGCCCCATTCAGTCCCGTTCCCCGTGAGAGTAATGAAGACAACTTGTCTACTGGCTAAATATTCTCTCCTTGTCATGATTACATCCACACACTTCCAAGGAAGAAGGAGTAAAACACCAGCACGAGCAGATTCCAGTGGAAATCCCTGAGTGAAGGCACCCAGCTTTTTTGTGATAACTCTGAGAGTGCAGAACAGGGTATGTCTAATTTGACATTAAGTGTTTATCAGTGTCTGGCATGCAGTAGGCACTGGATGAAAGAATGGTGCTGAGATAGACCTTCCACTCTCCACACTGTTGCCCCCAGGCCCACGTTGTACTTGGGAAAAGAGAGGCTAACAACTTCCTGTTAGTGCTGTGTATGATCTGAGAGCCTACTCATGAATCTCTTTTTTGAAGCAAACAGGACACACTTGTAAAGAGAGAACAAGTCCTAACAACAGCATGGGAGAAAAGGGGAGAGAGCTGGCAGAGTAGAACAAATCAGAATTATGTGTGCTGTGACAAATTCATTTGCTCAATAGCAAAATATTATCTAGATTCCAAAGAGAAAAACAGACTAACAAGGGAGCATTAGACTCTACACATCTATTTAACGATTCAAAAGTAATCCAATGCTATAAAGAGATATTTTTCATAAGTTATTTTAGGATTTAGAAAGTTAAATATTTAAGGAATAAGATCTCAAGTCTCTTCTGGGGCAACTATGAAGCTTTTTCCTTTCCATTTCCAGTCACCCTTCAGGTTTACTCTCCTAAAATTTAGAAGGTTGCTAAGTCCTTCAGCTACAGTCTTATGCAGGAACCAACCTCCTTACTCTCTCTTGCCCAGCTCCCACCCTCTCTTCCTTCCCTCTCAAAGTGCTCTCAGAACATTAGCAGCTCAAGATTTCCACTTCTGAAGACATAGCAGAGACCAGTCTGAATTCAAGCTTACTACCAAGATGTGTTTGTTTGTTTTGGCCTGATTTTGTTGAACTGAATGTAAAATGAAAAGTATTATTTGGGATCATCTCATTCAACACCTTCATTTTGTAGATCATAAAAACCAAAGTGAGAGAAAATGAGTGACATACTCAGGATATGGCAGAACTGAGACTGCCTTCTAGCTGTACAGAGTAGCATCACACTGTCTCTTGTAGTCTCTTTCAAAACTTAAACTCATATGAAGTCAGGACTTAAAGACACTTCAAGGATATCTACTCTAGTTCAGTTTTCACTTTGTCCTATCTGAAAACAAAATGTACACATGTGAAATGACCTCAAAAATTTGCAGGCAACATTGGGAGATGCACAGATGCCTTGAAGGCCATCATGGGCTGGTGAGGAGCCCCTATACCCCAGGCTGAGAACCACCAATCTATTCCAGCAATGTCATTTTAGAGGTGAGAAAATCTAGACCATGAGAAGTTACTCAGAATCAGAGAGTGGGTTAAAAATAGTTCTAGGACTAGAGACCAGGTGTCATGCTTCCCACCTATTCCTATTACCTCAGGTCATTTTAGCCATAACTGGGCATAAACATGCTGAAGACATTGATTAAGTCAAGAAAGGATAGGACCTAGTAGAAGCAGAAGGGTTTACCTTGGAATAGGAGAATGGTCAATAAACCCAAGAAATAAGAAGGGAGGCAGAGTATATAACACAGATGTCAATTAGTTTTTAAGCATGGTGTTTAGAGTCTATTTTTCCTACATGAGCTTCAAAGCTCTATGCTGGGCTACCTTGCTCCACAGACACCTTCCTTACCACTGCCTTCCATGATCCTAACTCTCATGCAGATTCCTGTTTTGCTTGGTCTCACCTAAAGAATTTAGTAGTGAATTTTTCAGTAAGGGAAGGGAAGGTAAGGGGAAGAATAGGAACAGAAAGAGGATACAAGGTCCTGTTGTTATTTGTGTTTTCTTCATGAAATAAAACTAAAATGCAAACTGAGAGTCTTTAGTAGGGATAAAGTATTAGAGTATGAAGGAGTGTGAAGAAAGGAGTGGTATTTTTTATCAGGAACATGGAAGTGTGAAAGGATAATAAAATGTGATTGGATACTTGTCCAACACTCAGGGCCATTCTACCTTGATGACTTATAAATCTTTGAAAATTTCAAAGACTCTCGTTCTTTCTTTCTACCAGTATAAATCTTAGGCTCTTGAGGTTACAATACTTTGCAGTGTCTTCCCTCAACTACCCCACCACTGCTACCTCTTCCCTTGCAGATTCCCAAATCTCCATGTCCTACTTAACCTCTAGCTAACTATAAGGTTGGTGCAAAAGTAATCGCAGTTTTTAATAACACTATTTTAGCAAGTATTTATTGAGTCACCAACTATGTTCCAGGGAAATGAAGACATAACAATGAGAAAAAAATCGAGACAATACACCGTCCATGGCATTTCTAAAGCCACATGGTAGCTTCTGTTAGCAAGAATATGATATTCTTGCTTTTACTTCTTTAGAAAGCACTAATAGAAAAGCAGAACATACAAAAGTGGCATCTTTTAGAGAGGTGTGTTGTACCAGAAAATATTTTGTGCTGGACTCCCCACCCTATCTCCAAAGAAGAAGGAAAGAAGCAATTATCATTAGGAGTATGGAAGATTGAAGAGAAATTCCCACTGTGTGGGATGGGAAGGCATACAGAGGCAGAAGTATACATTTCCTCAAAGCACAGGGTCTAATTTGTCAGATAATAAGGAAACACCCAAATATATATCCTCAGGACTGTTCTCTACCCACCTTTGCTCTCTATTTTTTTTTCTGGGAGCTTAATGCAAGGATTCAGGGATAAAAATAACTATTATTTATCTGAAATCTGCTATATTCTAGGCAGGCATACTTTTGCATAAAATACTACATTTAATTCTTTGAGTAGTCTTATCAAATGCAAAATTCTCATTTTAAAGATAAGTAAACTAAAACAGAAAGAGGTCATGTAATTTGCCTATGAATACACAGCTAGTGAAGGTGGAACCAATATTCAACTCTGCAGTTTATTGTTCTCGCAGGTACATCAGAGAAGGAAAGTGGGGGAAAGTTGTATCTATAACAACTCTCTGTCTTATAGCAGAAAGGGTTTCAGATGTTGTTTCTAAAATGCAAGAGATAAATGTCTATGAATTAGGCTGGGAATATGGAGGGCTAGAGAATATGGAGCCGCTCAGGTTGAGCAGATTTGCCCCCTCAGCAACTCCCTGAGAAAAGGTTTTTGACCAGAAATCAGGAGCTTCCTCTGAGAGGGAAAGCTAGCTTAAAAGTAAGTGGAACACTCTTGCTTTCAACTTTTATCAGAGTTCGAGCAAACCCCTAGAATTTGACCTGATCCCCTAAGAGTATTTTCAACAGATCCTAAATGATACCCTCTGCCAACAGCATATTTTGCAGTAAGTGAGAACTAAAAACAAAATCACTTCTGGTAATAACTCTTCATCCACAAAGATAATGTCTTTTTAGTCATTCCTTCCATGAGACAACGTATGCTTATTAGTTACTAATACTGACTATATAACTGTCTAGTGAAGATGGGCAAAATGGACACTGAGATTATTTCTAAGAATGTTATGTTCATGGATTGTTCCAATAACAGTACATAATTCACTTGTATATGTTACAGGGTTCCAGCCAACTTTGCAGACTTGTTCAGAATGCCAAACTAAGATTTACATTCATTTTCATTTCTATTTACTTAAGGTGTACAACATGATGTTTTGATATATATATATTATATATATATATATATATATATATATATATATAATATAT